>NC_043977.1:44458078-44758078 GCF_902148855.1 Sphaeramia orbicularis | reverse complement strand
GCGAGTGACATCATCAACCCTATTTACCTTATTAGGTCACGCATGAAATTGATTGGCAGGTGGCTCCTCCCTCCCTCCCACCCTCCCCTCCTCCCCTTTTCGCGCCGGTCGCCTGGATTGCAGCGGGGTCCAGTCTCGCTTGCTGCTGGAGTACAGCAAACCTGGCAACCTGGCAGTTTGTGCAGGAGACCCGACGACTGGCAACTGGCAATGCGGAAATAGACCTGGCACCCCCCCCGACCCCCTCCCTTTCCACTCCCGAAGCCCGGACTGTAGGAGAGAAGGCGTGACAGAGCGTGTAGAGAGGAGAGGGGATTGTATGGACAAAGATAAAATAATAAGCAACTCTTTCTTTCTTGCTCTTATCCTTTTTTAATTGAAGTGCTCAGGTGCGCTCTTCTGCACCAGCTGGGCTTCTTTTTTTTCCTTCTGATTTTTCCAACAAGTCTGTGGAGAAGGAAAACAAGAAAAAGAAACAGCAGAAGAAGAAGAAGAAGAAGAAGTGCGCTTCTTTCGTTTGGATTCCGGACTTCTTTACTGACTTCTCCTTTTTGTGCGTCAAGCATGGATGTGTTGGCGAATTACAGTATTTTCCAGGAACTCCAACTCGTTCATGACACTGGTTATTTCTCCGCGATGCCTTCCCTGGAGGAGAACTGGCAGCAGGTCAGAAATGATACGTTTTCTCTTGTTTTTTTTTTCCGGGAAACTGGAATGGGGGGTTTTTTTGGGGATGAAATATAAAGTGCGCACATGTTTATTTGTTTTTACGCATGTGTTTTGTTAGTGTTTGTTACATCAGTGGAAACAGCGCACCAGAGCTACAGCAGCAGTAGAGGTGTCGGTGTAGTTGCGTCTTTTTTGCGCACATGTTTATTTGTTTTTACGCATGTGTTTTGTTAGTGTTTGTTACATTAGTGGAAACAGCGCACCGGAGCTACAGCAGCGGTAGAGGTGTCGGTGTAGTTGCGTCTTTTTTTTTTTTTTCCCCTTCTTCGCTCACATGGCGCACGGCGAGGTCCGCTGACAGGAGAAAACACACATATACCTCGCGGATGAGGAGGAGGAAGAGGAGGAGGGAGATGATGAGGGGAGTAGGGATACAGACAGGAAGCTTTACGCGCTGGTTTTAGTGGATAAACATGCAATTACTATTAAAAAAAAAAAAAAAAAAAAAAAAATTATATATATATATATATATATATATATATATATATATATATATATATATATATATATATACCATGCGTAAAAATCATGTGGAGCGTCCGTACATTTACGCACACGCTGCAGTTTCCTGGAGCTTTAATCATTCGTTTTCAGAAGCAGGAGCATGGCAGAGGTGATCTGTGAAATCTGCTGGAATCATTTTATATTCATGTAAACCTAAAGACGATGACCTGCTGCGTAAATTCTTTGGAATAAACTCCCTAATGTTTGTTTTGCAGTTGATATAGAGTTAATTCCTCTGAGAAAAAAACATCAAATTCAGCAGTTTTATCTCTGAAAAAGTTGCAAATTCGACTCTACCTTATGGATGATACCACATTCTCGTCTTTTTATTAAATAAATGTACAAAATGCAAAGGCCACAATGGTGAAAATGTTGCTTTTCTTATATAAAACTACACTCACTCAGTTCTATTACTTGAAAATTGTGTTTTTATTTTGGTCGTTGGTTCTTTTTAAGCTTTTTATTCTGATGTGGGATGCAGACGTTACTGTGTGTTGTTTCTAAATGTGATTGCTGACAGTTCAGTCTGATTTTAATTTTCAGTCTGAGCTCATGATGGAGATTTGCATCGTGAGGAGCGAGGCTGCTGCCTTTGGAGTGACTGATCTGATCAATACACCAGTCTGTCACTTAGCCTGATGTGTTTTGGATTAACACACACGGAAGATGGACGTTGGCCTAACAGCTAGTGACTTGTTCTTAAATAATATATCCACATCTGCCACTGTTTGTTTGCAGATAATCCCACTGAATTATTCATTATCACCAAGTATAGACTGTACAGCAGAGTGTGCATTAGAGAACAGACTGCATCATAATATTCATCGAATGCTTACAAATTAAAGCAATAATTAATAAAAATTCGACTTCATGGTGGCGAAAATGTCATTATCCTTTTCCTTAAATGTCTAACATCTAAAACAGGTCTTAGATTTGCAGTGTTACATACTTTCCCATTCAGTTTCCTGTTTTATTTGAGAACCTGAAGCTCTGGAAGTGAAGTACCACCTCATTAAACTCCCCTAGACTCTCCTTTCAGGGCCTTTACTTTTGACTAAATGTGTCCGTAGGTTTTGGGTTGGATGGTTGCCTATGTATTTTCAGTGTTTAGACCATATGTTTTGTTTCTGCAGTCCCCATTGAAGCCCCCACCCCACCCCACACTCCTGCCCCCCACTCCACTTCTCCTCTGCGACTGTCTTACTGACACCGATTCAAGCTGCCTCATCCTATTTTTAGTCCAAACAGCGCACAGATTCGTCCCCTGTAACCCATTTTTCCTGACTGTAATCATATTGTTAATAGAGAGGTTTCATACAGTTTCAGGTTTTGATGTCATGTCTCATTTTTCACAGAATGGCTTGAAAAGCTTCGTAAATTGGAGCCTAGAGACAGGAATGCAGAGCTAGGGGGAAAAAAGTCACCCAGTTTACCATTATGGTTTAACCAATTTGTGCCTGCTATAAATATTCTGTAACAGTAAAAGGTTGGATTTTATTTGACAGTCACTTTAAAAAAAAAAAAAAACTTTTTTGCTTGAAATAAAGTTGCCTTTTGCCTCAAAACCTGCTTTTAAAATCAATATTCCTTATTCTTCTGCCTTTAACAGCAATTCTATTGATTTAATGTACTGTAAAAGTAGTGAACATAGTGAGAAACCTTTGGAATAATCACTTTCATGGAGATTTTCATGCAATTTACATGCAATTTTTAATTTTTGTATCACATGCAATTTACTGATAAGTCCAAGAATAATTATCCAGTTAAAAAAAAGGGAAGATAGTAACTCATTTTCATTCCAATAGTAATTCAGTAGTAGAGAAAGAATGCCAAACTATCAAACATTGCACTCAGGAGTTAGTAGTGGGGGGCTGACACTGAAAAAATGTGTTATTAATACGTGAAACATGATGGGTGAGATGATTTCTAAATAAACTTTTCAGCATTATTAAAAAAGTTTTCATATTAGTGCATGTTTTGAAATATCTGTGATGGATAGGCAAATAAATCAGCAGACATCACATGTGTAAATAGGCAGCTCTGCTAAAATATTAGAAATAATGAGTTTGATGTTAGGGCAGTGAGTTTTCTTGTGATCAGGTTCTTCTGCCACCCGGTGGCCAGAGGTTAATGACTGTAGCTTTGACTTCTGGAGGAACACATAATGAGGCTCACAATTTAGCAAGAACTAAGCTAAGATCAAGTGTTTTTCATTTGTTTATTTATTTTTAAAAGTAAAACATGAGACAATTAATGAATATGTTCACATGGAAGGTAAGATACAACAGGTTCAGGCTGTTTCTGGCACATGTTCCCTTAAAAAATGGATTTAACAGTGAAAAATAATGCAAATATTGTTAATGGAAGTGATTTACATGTCTTTAACATTTCATGGATTTGTACTCGTTCATTTCTGCATTCAGGCATTTGTCACAGTGTTTTAACTGAAAGCATCTAAATGTGAGAAAAAAGAAAAAGAAAGGCAGAGCTGTTGAAAGACCAGAGCAGCCTGGGAGAGAACACACCAACGTAAGCCAATCTGATAACAGGAAGCCATCTAATTTGCATCGTATTTTCATTGGTCAGACAGAACATCCTTCTAAACAACCTGCAGCTACTGACTAGAAAACACAGCAGGAAGATGAGAAGTGTTCTGTGTTCCAACCATTCACTTAGTTTTGGTCAGGTTTGAATAGCCTACACTTTTCCTATCTTTCTATCATTTATACTTTGATTCCCGGATGCATCGGGTTAGCTTAAAGCTTAAAGACGTCCCTTTATCTAATCTATATTATAGTGTTTTCAGATGTAGCTCTACATAAGATCTTTTCCCAATTAAAACCCATTTTCTGGTGGTGGAAATGACTGACTCCAGTGGATGGAAGAACAAAAACTGAGAGAAAAATATGAGATTCTGTTAAATTATCTGCATTAATGTGGATGCAGTGTTACAGAGCGAGGAGAGACACAAACACACCCACATTTTTTCCACTTTTTGTTCCTTCTGTCTCCCTCCATCCCCTCATTCACTCCATCACACACACACACACACACACACACACACACACACACACACACTGGGCTGGCATGCACTAATGGAAAGCTATGGTCTGGCAGAACTCATCCTGCCACTTTCGACAGTAATTGGCCGTTTGCTGTCAGACGGACAGAGAAAAGACACACACAGACACACACAGGCACAACACAAGTGCACATGAACACACACAAACAAACAAGCAGATTTGTGTGTGTCATTTATCTTCTCTGTCTGCCCCTGCATCGTGTTCCTGCTCTTTGTTTCCTCGTATAGGGTTCTTTATCAGCTGCTTTGCATCATGGTCAAACATGTGGAAAACACACACACACACACTCACACACTCTCTTTCCTGTCTATCATCCCTGTTGTGAGCTCGTGTTCTGTGTATAATTGCTGTGTCTTTGCAGGGTTCGATTCTGACCGGCTTTGGGGATTTATATGAGTGAGTGTGGAGTGTCCGAGGATAAAATGATAAACCCAGGCTTAATCCATTTATTTCAAAGCAGAACCGGTGTGAGCGGGAGCGAAAAGGTTGTAGTGAGAATGTATTCGTCTATTAATAGGCCGATGTGCAGGTAGCACTCGTCGTCCAGAAGACTAACAGTGCTTTCAGACAGTCTCACAGTCTCTTTCTCATCTTAGTTTACATGCTCTGTGTGTCTGTGGTCCTTTTCAGGCTGATTGATTTATTTGCCGTGGTGTTACAGCACTGTGCTCGACCGACCAGCAAACAGTGTTACTGATATACAATGTCTCCATTAGGCCTGGCAAGCCTGCAGCCAACCCTGCATCTGCATTTTACTCAAATGCATTTTGTCACCCAGTGCAATTTGTGACTTCCATAGCTCATGAATATTCAGCACACCCCCGCTCTACAATCCTCGCCGTGTTAATGCCAAAAAAGGAGAAAAATGGGCTTGTGCATATTAAAGGTTGGATGTGTACGGGCATTTTCACACCTGGTCTGACTACTTTTGGTTTTATATCGCAGCTCTGGCAGCAGACTACACAACTTTGCATGATGTACCGAGGTCCTGTTCTCGTCATCTCCTGGTGCTTGGCATTGATTTGTTTTCAGGCAGGAATGTTGTTAATTCAGCACATTTTTTAAAACATTGTTGACATTTTTTTTTTTTTTTTTATCATAATAGCCTTGCATAGCTTACTGAAACTGGCCTGAAAGTATGAACCATCCACACTGAAAATGACCCAAACTATGGCTCAGTTTAAGATAAACCAAGACTCTTGTGGTTGGACCAGCTTTAGGGTCCAGTGTGTGGTCTGGAAGGGGTCTGACACCCACCAGTTTGGTTTGGATCAAACTGAGAAGTCTGGGCCAGATGGGGTCGGTGTGAAAGTGTCCTTAGATTCACCTGCTAATGGGAAGTTTGGGTTGGAGTCAGTATTCGCTTTTCCATTGGACATATGCGCAAAACTTTACCGATATTTACTAAATGTTGAAAAAACGTAAGTGTGTGATGTCAATTTTTCCATTAAATCACAAATGCGATGATTTGTTTATTATATTTCGCAAGATGTCACGAGAAGTCACTCCATAAACATGGCGATGAATGTAAGTATCTGTTGTTTTGAATCTAGAATTCTCGTTTGGGTTGGGTTGGAGTCAATAGTGGCTTTTCCACTGGACATATGCGCAAAACTTAATTGATATTTACTAAATGTCCACAAAACAGAAGTGTGTAATGTCAGTTTTTCCATTAAATCACAATTGCGATGATTTTTTTTATTTCTTATCATGAGATGTCACAAGAAGTCACTCCATAAACATGGCGATGAACATAAATATTTGTTGTTTTGAATCTAGAATGCTCGTTAAACCTCATTCCGTACTAAATTAAAAAATGATTCAGTTTCCTCGTGTCCACACCATGTTTGTTTTAAAACTTTTCTTCTTTGCTTGTCGTAACATCCATCAACATTAATTTTTTTTGTTTATGTGACTCTAGTTGTGCAAAAAGGTCTTTCTGTTGCAGTTTTGTGTGATATACCAAGTTCACTAAGCCTGAAAAACCACCTCTTGCAAGTGCAAAAGTTCTCATCGAAGAATGAGAGTTTTGGCAAAATTGTCATTTTTCCATTTGGCAAATTTTTATGCACAAGTTATATTTGAGGGTCAATGGAAAAGCGACTGCTGTCACACTGGGAGCAGATTGTTGATATTATCTAACTCTGTTTCTGAGCGTCACAGTAGCTAGTGTTGTACTGTGCTGCTGCTGTAGAGGAGCAGAAGAGGGGCTGAAGAAGTGACTTACTGAATTTTATACATTTGTACATTTATTTGTGTATTTGGATCCTAGTAGTTCAAAAAGTTTGAATGTGAACCTTCCAAAGCTATATTTATATTCATTTTGGCAAAAATCAAGTGGATTTCTACAACCCGTTTCAATTCCTTCTTAATTTGTTACGTTTTATAACTAGTTATGTCACAGCATTTGCACATATAAGGTCAAGATTTCTGATGAACATTTCTCTGATTACGCCATAATTATTTGTCAGCACCAGCAGTTGTAGTCCATACTGAAAATATGTCCAAACTTTGAGCCGATTACCTAAAATGTTAGGTTTTTGGCTGAATGAGACAGAGCAGCACAGTCAACAACCTGGAGGGGGTGGGGTCATGTGCATTTAAAGGGTCAGCGCTCAAAATGACCTTTCTGGTGTCATTACTCAGAAATAGGGTTGAAGATGGACCTTTGGAGTTGAATTAATGATAAATTCAGACCCAAGCAGAGCATTTACAGTTTATGTAGACCACAGGGAAATGTTTGAAAATGCATAATTCCATTTAAAAAAGCAAAATATTACTCCTGTAAATTTAGAGGAGTCAGGATGCAAACTCTAGCATTTACTGGTAAAATCCTGGATTTTCTAAACTCACCATCCAAACATCTCCTGCCAATTGAGGAAAGAAAAAAAAAAAAAAACTGTGGATCTGACACTGACAAATTGTTTCCATGCAGCGAAATCAAGGCTCTTTGATTGCGCTTGTAGCGACCACAATGTGGATGCATTACCTTTATAACAAACCGTAATTGGATTTGCAGTTTTGTTATATAGGACTGTTGTTTCGGAGAGTCGGGGTTGCTTGTACAAGCTACACAGCTGCACATGCAATAATGCCTTAAAGTTCAAATTCAGGTCAAAAAATCCCTAAAGCATTTTCCATTTTTCTGGCTGGTGCACGCATTTCTTTACCTCCGGAAACAAAACCTTTATGCACTAAAATGCCAAAAGGTCCTGTTTAGTCTTTGTGGAACTAACTGTGATATCATTACCATCGAGTTGTTCAGTCACACAGAAAAACTACTTTAAATTACAGTATATACAAAAGCACAAGTCAACGGTATCATGTCCAATTGTGCTCAGACTTGTACTGGTCAAGCTCTGCACATTTAGATATATTGGTCTATTTAGTCTGTTTTGGGGTGGTTCTTCTCTTCTTCTATTTCCTCTTTCCTTTATTCTCTTGTGTAACCTGTTAAAATATGGACCATTTTCTGTTTCTGTCGGTCTCTTCTTCTCTCTGTGGTTTGAGGCAGGCACAGGGAAGTTTGACAAGATAATGAATTGCTATGCATGCTGCAGTTTTTCACATTTCACAGCCCACTAACTCTGTATGGAAGGACGGATGGAGGGATGTGTGTGAGAGGATGAGTGGGGGAAGTGATAAAAGAGGAAAAATAACACACCAGTAGAACTCAGAAATGAGGTAAGATGGACAGATGCAGGTGAAAATGAGTCAGAAAAGAGGTGTTTTTTTTTTTTATCTTTGCTCCTCTACTTTCCTTTTCTTCATCATTTGTCCTGTCTTACCATTGACGCACACACACACACACATACACATGCGTGCGCACACACACACACACACACACACACACACACACACACACACACACACACACATAGAGTTACATAATTGTAGCACACAGCTGCTTCCTTATGGTCACAGCAGACAAAACAGAGGAAGTGGAAAACAAAGGAATGGAGAAAAAAAGAGGAAAGACAATAAATGCAAGAGACACAAAAAAAACCCCCAGCTGATTATGTAAGCTAACGTCATTAAATGTACCTTAAACATGTGTTGTCATTTTTACCATACATCAGCATTTACAATACAAGTACCGTATTACTTTCATTAAGGACAGGTTATAATACTATAAGGTTTCTAGCTGCTGACCTTCTATTCATATAGATAAGGAAAAAAGATAACTATTTCCAGATCCAGTAGTGTAAAAAAAAAAAGTATAATTAACTGTTAAATGCATTGTGTAATAACAGTAAATGCAAAGTTAAACCACAATAATTAGCTGTTAATAAATGCACAGTTACTTGTTAGTAAACTGGTGCTAAATGTATTGTTTGCTGTTAATAAATGTATAGTTAATTGTTAATAATGTATAGTTAACCATTAGTAAAACATAATTAATGCAATAAGCACAATACTTAACCCTAATACAGGCACATGATAATGATAATAAACCATAAGTAACACAATAAATGCTGTAGTTTACTTTAATACATACATAGTTAGTTGTTAATAAAATAGCCAAGCATGCATTAAACTTAATCCAATAAAAATCTTTGTAAGTTTAAGAATAACTGGAGTTACTTAAATGTATGTGCGTATAAACAATCAATCATAGTCATAATATAGTAAATATCAAACATAAGGCATTTTATTTGTACACTCTACAGTTTCTTCAATGCAGTTAACCCTTGTATGGTGTTTGGGTCTGTGGGACCCGTTTTCATTTTTTACTAAAAGAAAAATGATGAGAAATTATATTTAAATACATTTTTTCATGTCATATCTTGATTTTATTACATTTTATTTAAAAAAAAAAACTAACTAAAAAGGAGTAACACTTTAATTCATAAATGTTATTAGCAAAGGCAAAAGTCAAATATTAAACATATATGCTATTTATGTTGCTTGTAATTGGGATGAAGTAAACATCTGTTGAGTATTTTAACATAAAATCCTTTGATTATGTTGAATTAAAAACCCACAAATGCAGAATAACAAAAAACTGAACACCACACAATGGTTAAATGTCTTTTAACCTAATAATAGATGTGTGCGTTGTCTGATTGTATCATCTAATTAACATGATAATCTAATAATTTCAAAAGGTTTCATTAACTAAAGCTTATTACAGGCACCTGAATAAGATGTAAAGGAAACATCAGTATGTGTCTTTGTAATATTTAATGGATGGTATAAAAGTATCACAGTGAAACTTCACATTAAAAATACTGAAGCTCTAAAAGTCAAGAGTCAAAACAGAAGCTTTACCTCTCAACCATGCATTTCTTACAGTGGGTGAATTGATGCCAATATCCTCTCGCTCTAATCAGCACATTGATTCATTTTCTCTTTTATTGTCCCACCAAACAAACACAGTTATTGTCTTTGGCTCATTATTTGAAATCACTCGAGTCAAACACACACACACGCACAGAGTCACACACTTGCAAACCCATAATTCAGTAAGTGAATAAGGCATTCAGTCTCCGATGGCAGAGATTAGATAAGAAAGTGAGCAGTCAGACGGCAGCGGCAGGAAAGCAGAACAAATGAACTGCACTCATGATGGAGAGAGCTTACAGTGTGAAAGCCATAGCCCTGATCTTTCAAGATGAGTGGTTTTCTATGGAGGGCAACTCTCCAGCACTATTCACCAAGGAGCCAGATTACCACAGTTTACAAGGAGATTTACCCATTCATCTCTTCATGCTTGAAGCGCACTACGGATATCAGCTATTATAATGGGAATCACCCCATTGCATATATATTGATTTCTTCCCCTATTTATTAAAGGGGAAGACTGATGTTTGAGGGAACGCTCTTGGTGTTGCTGTTACCCTCTGTCACATGGGGAGGCGAGATGGATGGCAATTCCTCTCAATGTTCAGTACAAAGAGGGGGGGTCAAAACACGGGATTCAAAATCTCTCAGACGGGACATTTTAGAGACAATTTGACAGATTAGTGTTGCTAAATGACCCACATTTTTACTTTTAAATTCATTTTTGCTTTAGTTGGACCATAAGGGATTATCCAAAACAAGGAGCTACTTTGTAATGAAATAAATGTTGGATTGGGGATAGGGATGCAAATTATCGATTAATACATTAATCATTAGTTGGTTGATCTTATCGATCAATTAAGGATTAATTGATAAGCGTTGATTTTCTTGAGACCCTGAATTTCTCTTTTGATAGGATCTATAAGAATGAAAGCTAAATATTGTTTATATACTTCATGAAAAAAAGCGTGTCATATTCCTTAATGATTGATTTATTGTACCATTGGATACAGTACAGGCCTTGACATTTATGGAGTAGAACTAAAGAAATTCTGCAGAGAAATTTAATAAAATAAATGGATCTGAAGAGGGGCAGTTTAGAAGAAATGGGCATTTCTGAGTTTGCATCACTGACATGATGGAGCGAGATTTCAGCGGAGATGCCCCACCCCAACCCCTACCGTGGACAAACCGGCAGCCTTCAGACAGGACGTATAAAAGGGCAGTTAACCGACAAGTGATGATTTAATCGAGCAAATTCTTATCGACAATTAACTGATAGTCGATTAATTGTTTACATCCCTAACTGGCAATCAAATAAAGTTCGCTCTCTGACGGGACATTACTGTGTTTTGACCCAGAGGCGACATGAAAACAGAGAAACTCAAGCAATCATTTATATAATGTAGGTTTGAATACCACAAAGTCTGGGCTGTAATGCATTGATGAGAGATAAGAGGCAGATTTTTAGTTGTTGTGTTTTTTTGACAGGGCTTGGATGGTTGTCCATGATTCTAACTAAAGTGTAGTCGCCTCAACAGTTACTTGGGTTTTAATCCTTAATCAGGCAAATGACTATTTTTGGTAATTTCCACTTATATTACAAGGAGGGATGTAACAATATGAAAATTTCATATCAAGGTTACTGTGACCAAAATTATCACGGTTATCATTATTATCACGGTATTGTTGAAATTGTGCCCAAAATGTTCAAAAAGTACTGATACACACACTGAAATAATTTAACCAAGTTGTATTTTGAAAAAAAAAAAAAAAAATCAACAACAACAACAAAACAAATAAAATAATTGGCACAATGCACTTTCTCTTGGCAGAAGCATTCAAGTATTAACCCTTAGTGGTCTGAGCCTTTTTTGGCCGTTTTTCAGTACTTTTGATTTTGCCTTTATATACTATATGAATAAATGTTTATTATACCCATGTTTTGTATCTTTTTTTTTCAGCACAACTTCATCTATATCATCTTCCTATTATTTTTTCACTCTAACCTACTATATCAACACAGAAGGACAAAAAACACAAAAAATATATAAAAGCCGATTTGAAAAATGTGTATAATTTATTGCATAAATAACACAAAGATGCTGAATGAACCTTTTCAAAGACTTTAAAAGTGAATATTAGTTCCAAATATTAGGTATAGAAAATCAAAATTGTAATAAATTAAAATTATACTCAAATATTTGATATAAAAGCAGATCTTTACATAGGCATTTTCTCGCCTAATAGTGCGGTAATCAAACATGGTTATCATGATAATTAGAATTTAACCCATAAAGACCCAGTGCTACTTTTATGTCACTTCCCAAATTAATTTTTCTCCATGTTTAACCTTTCTTATGTGATTTATCACCATTTATTATGATATTATCCTCTATATTTTTTGTTTTTTTCAGAGAAAGTCAGGTATTTTATTATATATAATTTACAGATTATGTAGATGTTCATAAAAGCTCAGGTTAAAGTTATGGGTTATTATATCAGAAACAGAGAAAACTGAAGAAAAAGGGACTTTTTTAGTAAAAATCTATCACTAAGTGAAAATAAACCCAGTGCCTCCATCCACTGTCATTAATCCAACTCCATGGGTTTTACTGGTAAATCAGTGTTGTAGAAGATGATGGTGTTTCCACGGAAACTATGGAGTATCCGAACATCTGAATGTTTCCTATCTGATGACAATGAAAAGATGACAAACAGCATTTTACACCAATTATTTACATGTATTGATAGGCTCAGTGGATCAGCTGGGATTAAATAGTTTACATCAGTAGATAATTTTGGTAGATGGATGTTTGGGTCTTTATGGGTTAAACGGTAATACTAACTGTCGGTAGTTTTACGTTATACCGGTAATCGTTACATCCCTAATTACTAGACAGTGACAGCAGCTGTTACAAACAGAACAATGAGTCAACAATATCAGGTTCAATGTGGTCTACAGGGTCTGTAAGGTCCATCTCTGCATGAACAGTGAGTGTACCTGCTTTGTTAGGTACCATGAAGTAATGGTACTAATGTAAGGAATGATGTTCAAAGGGATGACGTGGATGTTAACAGGTGTCTGGATCAGCACTGATGTTGGTCTAATGTTCTAGAAGTGATGTTTCTCTACTATAAATAGCAGTGAGGCTTATTTACTTGCTGTAGGGTTTAGGATGTAGATGTTCCCTTGTTGTGGACATTTTAACACCTTGGAATCACCTGTAAAACAGAACTAAGGCCTTACACATGCATTGCTAAAACCATACTGAAGCTTTACTCTTGAATTTGAACTGTTAAACAAAACCAAGGTGATGATAATGAGATGAAATTTGTAGGAACTGGGAGCCAGTGAGTCCTAATTAAAAGAAGGAACATTACATTCAGTGCCTCTAAATCCAGTGTACAAACAGTGTGTACTTCTCCACTAACAGAATAAAAACAGTGAATATGTGGTTCGTATATTAACACAAATACTCCTTTTATAGATTCTGACTGATGTTTGTTGAAACATTTTCTAGTTTTTACTAAAGTCGATATATTTTCTTAAAAGCGTCTTGCACTTGAAATCACCACTTTTTGTCAGAATTTTCTACTCGGTTAAAAGAAAGCATGCATTCAAAAACATCAAGTAAAGAAAAACATCTGAGGAGACCACCTACACAGACTTTGGATGGGAAATGTACTAGAATGCCTAAATGACTGACAGCACCACAATATCACAATTTTTTTTTTTTTTTTTTTTTTTAGGATTACAGCAAACTGAGGTCTGCATGTGCAAGTGTGTGTTTTCTCCTGTTGGCAGTGTTTGACAAAACCTCAAAAAATAGAAGGAAAAGTTTGAAATACGTGTCAAATATGCAGAAACGCTGCAGCTTTTTATTTATTTATTTTTTTTTGGTTGTTTTGCTTTCTTTGCCAGTTTTATTAAGAGAAATCCTCCTGCTGTTCACACACTGAACTTGCTGACACACAAATGCACACATACACACATACACACAGGTGTGTTGTGATATGTCTTTGTGTCTCGACATCCTGCTGAGCCAGTGTTTGCAGACCGATTGGCTCAGGGATAAAGCCTTGTGACCTGGCCTGCATCCAAACCTCTCGTTCCCTGCTCACCCGCCCCTATTTTCCTGACTGCTCTTCAGTCCACTTGTGTTTTTATGCCTATTTGGATTTGTTCATTTTATATATACCCCCCCCCCCCCCCCATGTCCCCCTTTCGCCATGTCTTCTACCTCTGTGTAGACCAGTAGTAGTCTGTTGAATAAACAAAAAAACCCAAAAAACAAATCCACACGGCAGACAAATTAATCACTGAAAATAACATCAGTAGCAGAAAATGGAAATGTCACAGCGTACCAGAAGAGTTGCTGCTGCTCTTTGTATATTATCCTCTTGTTACACTTTGCTGCCCATAGCTCTGTTTACTGTGATTTGTATTTTATCGTGCACTTTTTCTAAATTTCCTTAATATCTGCTTGTCTGGACTGAAAACACACACACATTCTGTTTTTGCAGTTTATTGCTCCAGTCAGCGGGGCATTTACACCTACTGTTGTATGGATGTGTGTGTTTGGGAAGTGACATCATCCATAGTGTGTGGAGGATGTTGACAGTAGCAGAGGAAGTGTGTTTGAGTGAGGTTTCCACAGTGTGCAGTTGGCAGCCTATCATCCAGGAAACACACACACACGTATGTGTTCTGGCTTCACTGTTTTCACTGTTTTTAGAGTAAGTTAGACCCATGTTTGTTTGTTTTTTTCAGATATCTTTATTAATTTTTAAATTTAGAACATTAAGATACACAAACAGACAAAGGAAAAGAAAGAAAGAGACCCCCCCAAAAAACAAACAAAAAAACAAAAAAACCCTGCCCCCCACCCTACCCCACCCCATGCCCTGGTTCAATCATACACACACATTATTCAACAAAATATTTGGCAATCATAACCCTGTAAAGCCTGAATCATTAAATCACTGACAGAAAATTCCAGTTCTTCGATACTGGAGCCTTTATTGGTCCTTCTGAACAACAAATTTTTTTTTTTTTTTCAAAAATCAGTTTCCATGTATGAGTTTCAATTTTGTATCATATTTGATACATCAGGTCTCAATGCTCAAATATTATTTTTGAACAAACAAAAAAGATAATATAACATAAACATGTCTAAGAAATTGGTAATTCCTTTTCAAAATTGCCAAAGTTCTGCCTCCTTCCGCATTAATGACAATCTTGTAGTGTCACTGGAAAGGCCTATGGTGAATGAATTCCTCCCCCCTGGTGGATTATCTGTGTATTGCATGTATCTAATTGTATGCATCAGGTTTTTCAAGATAAAAAATATCACACTAATCATGTAGAGGGCTTCAAAACTCATGTATCAAATATGATACGTTTGGCGTTATAGGATTAGCAACAGCACCAAATCAAGCAGGACTCTCAAATGAGTAAAAAAATCCAAAAATGGATGCCACTTCTAGACCCATGGTTTTGTGATCTCTAGCGCTCTTTACTGACTGTGACTTGATGTAATGACTGACTTTTGGTCAGATTGGACTGACAAATAATTAGAAAAAATAACACTGTTTTATTTGCTTGTTTACTCAGTGGCCTCGTCTGCATTTCAGCAGCAGTTAGGTACTGGAAAGCAGCTGCATAATCATGTCTGCACATGCTCCTTATCTTATGATCAGTGGTGTAGAAAAGCCTTATGACAGCAATGGCTGGATTTAATCGACTGCCATTATGAGGCTGTTTAGCACAACCCCACCTGAAGGGTCTATCGGTCAGCCATGTTTACTCATTGTTCTTATCAGATTAGCAAGGTAATTATTTTTTTGTGTGTCTTGTGATACTGCTGGGAAATTGTCAGGCTGCTGAACGGGATTCAAGATTCAAGAAGTTTATTGTCATGTACACAGCAGGACTGAACAATGAAATGTGTACTTTGTGAGTTCCCTTCACATGAGTAATGATGAGTAGTGTAAACAATTAAACTAAACTATAATGAAATGAAGGAAGTAAACTGTACAGTTAAAACAGTTTAAAGTAAACTAAAAGGAAGTAAAGGAATATACTATATACATACCATAGTATGTGTTTAAACATTAATTAAATGTTAATTTTAGATGACATTTAGGCTATATAATGTATATTATTATGGACGGAGGCAGAAAAGATCTTTCCATTCTCGGTTTGGTCCAGTTTTCTGACTGCGACTGTGTCCCGGCAGATTCAGGCGTAGTAATGCATGCGGTCACATGATCGGGTCAGTCAAGATATGCCCTCTCAGATATTATATCTTGCATATTATTTGAACTTGTTTTAATTAGGAAAAGTGCGTGGTTTAATTATAATGAAATATATATTGAATCATTATAAACATATTTTTTATTTGTAATTTTTTTAAAACATTTTTATCAATTACTAGAAATTTCAGGTTGCGATCCCAAGGTTGAAAAAAGGGTCATAGAGCTTGAAATTAACTGCAGATATTTCAGCTTATTAGAAATTGGACTGTTGTTGAACTGAATATGTCAAAGTAATAAATACTAACAGTTTAAGAGGCTAATGTTATCTCTTGGCTACAATCATTGGTATCTTCCAGTACAGGCTGATTGTTTGGCTGTTAGTGATGCCAGTAGAAACACTGTGGTGAACTGTGTGAATGTAGATCTGAACCTTCCATAGAAATAAACGACTCATTCCAAGGTAATGAAAACACAATTCTAACTTTCATGTGATCATGAAAACATAGTAATGAATATCATGTTCCACTTCTACAGTTCGATCCTCCTAAATCTTTCACATCTGAACATGTAGGCCAGTTTGCATGGGCCATAATGTTTTTTTCTTTAAAGGCTGAACATGATTTATTGGTTGCATAAACTTTATGATGCATTGTTAATTGAGGTGATCATGTTATGAAGTGATTGAACAACATTATCAGTAGAGCCTCTTAAACACCGATGAATGATAATGTTGAATAATGGCGTAGTCGTTGTCTGAGGCACACAGAGGTCACAATGACTGAGTGAGTGTGAAAACAGGACCTGCTGAGGACTTTCATTAGACGTGTCACATTGTTTCAGTGCATTTGAGCATAATATACTGTGTAGGTGTGTCTGCAACGAGACTGAGTAATAGTGAGGACGAAGTGTGCCAGCGTTCCAGTACGTCTTTATGCATGCATGATTGGTATCTGTGTGAGTGTGTGTGCGGAGTGGGACGTGGTAAATGGGTCAGATGCAGCCGAGTAGCATGACCTTGGGAATTTGTCCTGTTTTTCTTCATGAGTCTGACATCGCGTTTGCGTTTCATTGTCTCAGAGAGAGAGAGAAAAAGAGAGAGAGGTAAAGAGACACTGACCGACAACTGTACATCTGTTGACTTTAGTGCGTACTCAGGCCGTCCATATCATCTGATCTAATTTCAAAAATGTCTAAAAATGACTAAAAGAAAGTAAATCACTAATGGGATAGAAAAACAAATCTGGGTCGTATCAGCATTTATTCATCCCGTGTTTACAATGATACATTTTTGTATTACTTGCTCTGACAGCTGATAAATCTGACACATGTACGAGGAAACTCATCTGTCAGAATAAAGTGTTACTATGACAACCAGCACCTGTGAGCTGTCGAGTCGTGGTTGTAACTATATTTAACCAGGTTTTTAATATGGTGATTTAGATGGCTTTTTATCTTGTTTTGGTTTATGAAGGTCACATGGACCACATTTAGTATTTAAAGGTATATTTTTGTGTAAAAGGAACATTTTCGTATGTTTAAGTAATGGCTGTAGTACACCTTAATCTGTTTTCCAACACAAAATATGTTTCTTGCCCTATGGAATTCTGGCTGCATGCATTATGTTGGCCCAACACAAGAAGATAACTGGTGCCAGACTGGCCTTCTTTTTTTTTTTTTTTGACGTGCACTTTTATTACTTTTTCAACAAGCCAATGCTTTGACTTACATATCGATATAGATACCTGTACAAAGTGTGTAGAAAAAAATAAGAATAAAATAAAAAACAAAACAACCACAAAAAAAAAAAATTACAATGAGAGAAGGATTCATGTAGCTCCATGAGGTGAGGGTGCAAAGGATAAAATCAACAAAATCAAGGCCACTGGGACCATCTATCTAACATGGGCCAAAGGGAACACAGGCCATTCCTGTTGTTGCAGTTTAACTCAAGTCTCTGGGGAGTGCAGGGATTTTACAAATAGTGTCCATTATGTCCTTACACAGTTGTTCCTTTTTGCACATTTCTAAAACAAATTTTAACGTCTGGATACATGACAGCTAAAAGACTGATAGCAACGAACTGGAAGGATGCTGATCAGTGACAGAGGGACTTTGGGCTTCAAACATTTCTGGAGACGATTTTTATGGAGGGAGCTGCGTCTAATCTTTCAGACCTGGCCTTCCTAACAGTTATGCAAGGGTTGGGCTTGATGTTTGGCCAGGATTATTACCCCGGCCCCCAAAGGAGAGGAAAGGGGTATTATTTTTGGTTCGGTTTGTTAGTTTGTTAACGCTCTACCAGCAAAACTATTGGTTGACTTCATGCCAAATTGAGTTAATAGATTTAGATTGCCTGTGACAGAATAGATGTCATTACATTTTGGGAAAAGAAGGTTAAAGTTTCAATTTTTATACATTTATAAAATCTTTTTTTTTTTTTTTCCCCATTTACTTATAATGGGTAAAATTTCACATGTCTGTTACCGCAAAACAATTGGTTTAAATTCATACCAGATTTCATTTATATATTGCCAGTGACCCAGAATGGATCCCATTCAATTTTGGGAACAGTAGGTCAAAGGTTAAATTTTTGTATGAATTTTTAAAATCTTTCCTTTTACTTATAACGGCCGAAATATGTGCGAGGGGTGGGGTTTGTTGTGCCTGGCACCATTTGTCTGATAATGTAAACTGGTTGAATCTTTACTCTCAAACCGCTCACTGAATCATCAGGACTATGCTGGAAATTTTCAGAAATGATTGATATTTAAAAATGACAATCAAAAGGATTTTATTGGAATAAAGCTTCAACTACCAATGGGTATTGAAGTTATTGTTAGCTAACAGACTACATCTGACAGTGAAATGCACTGTAAACTCCTCACCTCCTGTTCTCATGCGTAGACTACAGCCCACTCGAAAAGTATTTGGACTCTGACACAATTTTTGTAATATTTGCCTCTATACAAACTACAGTGGATCTGAAAAGAAGCAACCAAATATTTCGCCCACTTGGACATACTACTTGGATACTTGGATGGAAATCCTTTATAGTCGATGACAGCCTGAAGTCTAGAAACTATGGACATCACCAAATAATGTTTTTCCGCACCTTAAATACAGCCACCTTCTTATGCTGTTAGTTTACACCCCTTAAATTAAAGCTGAAAATCTACGCTTCATTTGAGGCAACAGAGGCAACGTCCCAATACTTATGGATCTGAATCTATGCTCTCATTTAGACCTGTTCAGTGCTTTAGTTTTCCCCTGTGAAGTATTGCTACAGCAAATTTTTGTTTACATTTGCATCCACATGAGCTCATTTGAAGGTATAGACGACTCCATCAGGCACAACAGTCCTAATAACAATATGCAGTGTGTGTTGTGGTATTATCGACAAATAAGTGTGTGCATGTCTGAGATTACTGAAAAGATTATCAGTGAAGATGATGGTAAGGTATGAGATGTTATCAGATTTTAAAACTGGTTAATGACTTTTAAAATCCTCTCATGTGGGCCGAGCATAAGGTATATATAAGTAAACACAAATATACTGAACAATAGTAGATAGATATATTAAACTTATGAAAATAATAAAGAGAATTTCAAGGCTTGGAGTACTAGAGCCTTCCAAAATATTAAATAATGAATGAATAAATGCAAAAATATGGAAAAATGGTAGAAAAAATAAAGATATGATATGAAAACAAAGAGATACATTTCACAAACTTTGCTCAAACTCAAGGCTTGGAATGCTAGATCCTATAAAAAAATTTAATAATGGTAGTTTTGTTCCATACAGTACTCTCTCTCTCTCTCTCTCTCTCTCTCTCTCTCTCTCTCTCTCTCTCTCTCTCTCTCTCTCTCTCTCTCTCTCTCTCTCTCTCTCTCTCTCTCTCTCTCTCTCTCTCTCTCTCTCTCTCTCTCTCTTATCTTTCCATATATTAAGTTTCAACAACAGCTCTGTGTTTCCTGTACATACAGCTGGGTACAGCAGCGTACATACCCATTTTACCCATGTTTTCATTCCAAAACCACGGATGGAGGCTGCGTGCTTCTGCTTCTATCATTTCCACTCACTTTTGAACCTGGCTCTTGTATCGTCTTTCCATTCATCCTACAGGTCCAATATTATTTCTGGAGCTAAAACCCAGCTCATTGTTGGTGATGTAATCTGTGCAGACCACTTCAGTTCTTCCATTCCGAACTGGGAAAAACATTTCTTCATAGATTTGGCTTTGTATGCATAGCTGCTGTTAAATAGATGCAGAAAATGGTTTTTATGAACTGTGGACCAAAAACTAGCAGCAAATAAATGTCTTAAATGTAATCATTAAAACTGCCTTTATTCAGGAATAGAGCAGATCAAGGTAGATATGAGTATGTGGACAGGATTTACACATATGTTAGCATGGTGGAAATGTGAAACCTTAGCATTTCTTACAGTTAAAAGTATATTTTGTTCAGTGAAGGAATAGCAGCAGACACTGGTGTAAGATCTGATTTGTTATGATTTCATATTTTTCCAGTTTTTATTCAGGCAGTAACATTAAAAAATCAAATATTCAATATGTTAGTATTTACATTTGGGTTGTGGCTCACCAGGCTGCCATTGTTCAGCCTTTTTGTTACTGTAATTGTGTGTAAGGCGTGTGTAAATCAGGCCAGCTGTGTGCTGCTGCATGTGGACAAATGGCCATGCTGTCTGACCCAGCAGGGCCAATCCTGCTTTAGCAGAATATGTGGGTTGTCAGCGATTGTAATCCGCAATGTGTGTGTGTGTGTGTGTGTGTGTGTTTGTGTGTGTTCATATGTACACACTGTAGAGAAAGAAAGAGAAGTTATAGAAATATTTAAGAAGAAATGGAATAGGGAATGAAAGATTTTAAGCTGAATTTATTTTCATCATTACTATTACCAGTTAATTTGAACATTATTATCAATAAACGAGATATAGCACAACTAAAAGCACTTTTCACCGACAGTAGTCACTTTTCCATTGGACATATGCGCAAAACTTTACCGATATTTATTAAATGTCAAAAAAACAGAAGAGCGTAATGTTGGTTATTCCATTAAATTATAAATGCGATGATTTGTTTATTATCACGAGATGGGATGAGAAGTCATTCCATAAACATGGCAACGAATGTAAATGTTTATTTACAGATATATTCATTATTATTACACATTACCCTTCTATCCCATACTAAATTCAAAAATGATTCAGTTTCCTGGTGTGTCCACACATACCGCACCATGTTTCTTTTAAAACTCTTCTTCATCGCTTGTTGTAACGTCCATCAACATCCATTGTTTTGTTTGTTTGTCCCTCTGTTTGTCTGTCTGTCTGTCTGTTAGCAAGATAACTCAAAAAGTTATGGACGGATTTGGATGAAATTTTCAGGAAATGTTGATACTGGCACAAGGAACAAATGATTCAATTTTGTTGGTTATTGGGGGGGGGGCTGATGTGCCTTGGCGTAGGTCTGCGTAGGTCTGCACAAGTCTGCGTTGGTCTTTCCATTGCAGTTTTGTGTGATATACCAATTGCATTACGCCCGAAAAACCACCTCTTGCCAGTGCAAAAACTTGACAAGAGTTTTGTCAAAACTGACGTTTTTCATTAGGTAAATTTTTATGCACATGTTACATTCGCACAATTTGAGGGTTAATGGAAAAGCCCCTAATATGGGAAAAATGTTTGCCATTTTTCTTTAAAAATAACTGAAATGATTAGTTGATTATCTAAATAGTTGTTTTTTGCCATCATGTCAGAAAAACTACAGTTACAATTGAAATCATGACATGCACATTAAACTAACAAGACCTGACGAGCACAACCAGTAGTCATAACACCTCTGCTTGATTTCAGCATGTTGTAACTTCTGTTTTTTTCTTGTATAGCTGTTTTTACTTGTTTGTATCAGTCATTTCTGGATGACCGATGTTGGCTCTCAGGTTGAAAAATCACACAGAAAAAGATGTATATTCATATCTGTGCACACCAGTGTGGACGTGGCCTTGTTTTCCACGCTTGAGTGTGTTTTTGTCCAGCTGGATGAACTCTGATGCCAGTTGGAGACATGCTTTATGTGTGTGTGTGTGTGTGTGTGTGTCCTCCAGGGAGGCCTTGACTGTCATCACACCTTTTTATTTGTACTCTAGGGTCTTTCTCTCGCCACCTCTCTCTCTTCTTTACCTCCAGAGGTCTTTGTATTCGGAGAAAGCCACTGATCTCATTGGCCTTTGCGGTGAGTTAAGCGGGTGGTCACATGACTCGTTCCAGCCACAGTGTGTGTGTCTTTGTCTGAATCTGTGGACAAATTCTTCTGTCAAACCCGCTTTTGTGAGGACAATTCGGGGCTGACTTACTTGTAGTATTAAGGTAGTTATGATGTTAAAGCGGATGCATTATGTGAATGAGTGTCGCCATAAAGACTGTTTCCAGGACGACGATGTCTTGTCTTAAGGGGAAGAAGAGAAACATCCTCTGTCTTTTCACTTTGCTGTGTCCTGCAGTTCATCCTTAAATAATTCAGATGTTGCCCCTCTTTCCCTGGCAGACACACACACACACACACACACACACACACAACGATGCATCCTTGTACTTGTGTCCTTTTTTAAGACTCTCCTGCGGCTGTGTTCGAATCCCATCACCTATTCATTATGTGGATTTAAGCAGTTTATCGATTAAACATGTTTGTGCAAGACCTTGGAACAATTGAAAGAGCTTGAGCTGATTTTAGTAGCTTTATGTTTTTAGAAATCAGAGAGACCGCTAAAGGGAATTAACCACACATTTGGAAGAAGAACATTGACTGTCTTTGGTTCTTGTCTTAATTCAACTCTGCTGCTAAAACTACAGTAGAATCAGGAGACATTTACAGTGATGAGAGGTTATACAGTATGAGTGAACTGGTGAATAGGTGTTCTAGTTATGGAAGGAACTATTCTTGTGCCTGAGACCCTGCTGGGGATGATGGACATGGATGGAGCTTAATGAAGGAACAGAAACCTCTGAAGCTGGGTGTCTATTACAGTTTTCCACAAAATAAAAGCTATATCTCTACAATTTCGACAACGTACTTGTAGGTGTTTCCATTGAAGAGTGTTTGGTTTCTAAAGTCCCATCTCTTGACATGTCATAATTCTCGTAAAATACTGTGTAGTTCTTACAAGACGCTCATGGTAAGATGGATCCACTGAGTTTGATGCCAAACCGCCACGGTGTTGCCACTGTATTGTTGGTTCATCTACTACTATTGCACTGACTGTCTTAAACAAAAGAAGGGAACGTATAATCGTCCCAAGTAGAGATGCACAATCTGATGTGGAAGAGTCGACATCCATGGTGAAGGAGTGGACCAGGGTTTCCAGAAAACTACAAGCGGAAATGACAGATGAATGACACAGTTTTGGCAGCTTACATCTGATTGGCTAAAGGGGAGTCTGTCAGGTTGTGAATGGGAGAAGACTGAAATCAGCTGATTGAGTTTAGAGAAAGTGGGCATATGTGTTGGCAACCAGACAGTATGTAGAGGGAGATACTAATACTATTGTAACGATCACTAAGTTTCTTTTGTGCCGGCGTTGGTACCACACAATAAATTCATTTTTAGCTGTAATAAGCGATTAACCAGATGATTTAGTTACAATATAACTTGTTAGAAACAGAGTAGTGGAGCCACTAGTTGTCACTTCACTACTAAGGAAATTGTATTTCAATAATAAAAAAGGGTTGATATGAATTGAATGTTTACTGTTTACTGGAAGTAGTTTGAGACAGTATGTAGGATAATGATAGGAGTACGATCAATTAATTGACTCAAATTGATTAAAAAAAAAAATTGATTACAATTTTCCTGAATCAAAGCTTCGTTTCCTTAATTTCATTACTGCTAAACATTGGTTCCACTGTTGTGTTTCACACGGAAGCTTATTGTGACGTACATGATGCCTAGATCAACACAAACTACATGGAGCATAGTTTTGAAGAGACGAGGACAAAAAGGCAGAAAATGTCTGTATGTTCACTTTACTTCATCAGAATCATCACTCACTCCTTTAAACTTGTAAGCTTTAACACAAACAGTAAAAATATTTAGCTTTATTTTTTTTTTTTAGCTGGTTGTTAGTTGGTAAATTCGTAAGTTGGAGTAGTTGCAGTGCGCATATTGTTTGTAGATGTCATTTGACTTTGTTATTTACGAGTGCTGTCAAACGATTAAAATTTTTAATCAGATTAATCAGAGTAATTACGATTAAATATCATTCATTTTTAATCTATATTAATCATGTTTCATTTTGCATCAGACTCAAGAAAGAAGGGAATGTATATGCACTTTATGTGTTTATTAAACACCTTCAACAGTTTCAACTAAAAAACCTGAAAGTTCCTATAGGTCAGATCCTACTATATAGGAACCTACAGCTTTCCAGGCTGCTGTTGGACTTCCTGATGAGGGCTTGAAGCCGAAATGCGTAAAAGTGTTTTTAGGTCTAGATATGACCATGCCATGTTAATAACAGCATTTTAATGTTTAAAGAGAGTGCATCGGAGTTTTCTTCCAGTTTGGTATCTAACCTGAAACAATTATTCCGTCTTGGTTTGTTTTGTCTTCATATTTCCATCCAGAGGTCCAACGTGCTGTTTAGTGTCTTCCATCTTTATGGGTTAGTTCTGCTGACTGTCACTACCGGATCAACTGCCCATTTGTTCATGTGTGATGCTAGTTCGACTTGGACAAACGGGCCCAAATGCACTTCCAGAGTCATTCTGTGCTGCAGATGGGTTAATTATATTAAAATTTTTAATCAGATTAATCATGATGATGGATTAATCTGCATTAATGCGTTGATTTTGACAGCCCTATTATTTACATCTATAGATATTTTATACTGTTATTATTACTGTTGTTATTTCTATATAGACATTTCTTATATATCCTTCTACTTTTATACTTTTTGTGGTTGTTTCAGCTGGTTCTGGAATAAAGGACAAATTCTTTGTCATTTTCAGACATGTCTTTTTCATATTTTTACAATTTTTTCATAGACTCATATAAACATTTAATCGAATTGAATCAAAGTAAATAATCTATAGATTCACTGATTACAAAAATAATTGATACCTGTAGCTTTAGATAGGAGACATGGTGACATAAGCCTCAAAGAAAAGTGAAACGGCATCAATATTGCATACATGAGGGGGGCTTTAAACATAGACGATACCAGTCCACCGGGTGCATGACGGCCACTGCTGGACTGGAGTCACTGTACTCCCACTTATTATAATTTCTCACGAGGAACTTCTTCTGAGTGGAACCTAGTGAACACTTAGAGGTGAAATTCAGTATATCAATTTAGTTTTTGGCTTCATATAAAACACAGCTCAACCCTTGTTTAAAGCCACTTTGGTTTTGGTTATATGATCCTTTATTTTCACTTTCACCATGACTTGAAGCTGTCTGTCAACACTCTGTCCATAATAAAGTGAAATCTGGTGTTATTCACAACATTTCTTAACACCCTGTAACATTTAAGCAATTCAGTCTGTGCATAAAAATATTGAAGTTCAATCTGCAGCTTTATTCTGAACACAGTCGATGATCTGAGATGCATTCTGTCTGTTTACTCTGTGTTATTCATGAGTTATGCTTCAGTGGTTCAGTGCTTTATTTTACTGCCATTTCCACATGATTGGTAGAGATTTGTTTCTTTTAGTTCATGTACAATAAAAGAAATACAAAACCTAACATCACATACAAAACCACACATAAAACACACATGAAAAAAGCTATAAAAATGTCCCCAATCGACTTAATGCAGAAAAGAGTCATAAAAAAAGAGAGTCCCCATGAGGATATTTACACAATACAGTTTAAGTCACGCAGTCCATTTCTGGAGCTGTTTTACATTGTATTGATGATTACATGTTTCTGTGCTATACATAATAGCTCAATTTATCATCCTGAAATAATCCACTTCTCTCTGATTAATTTACATTAGTGTAGAGACAATGAAGTGAATGGAGACGATGTGGAGCATAAAGGAAGGCCTCAGCTGCTGCTCAGCCCTAATGGACTGACCCGCTCTGTACGGGGGGTTGTGTGTTCATATGTGTGTATGTGTGTGTGTGTGTGCGATGGGGCGGAGAGGGGATGATGTGAGCTATGAGGTCATTGTGGAGTGTGAGCATGCGTGACTCCTCGTGTGTGTGTGTGTGTATGTATGTGTGAGACAAAGGCTGCTGGGAGTGTGTGTATAAGTGATGACTTCACTCGTTATGCATTTATTTATGATCAGTGTTACAATTCAAGGGAGTGTGTGTGTAGATGTGTGTGTGTGTGTGTGTGTGCATCAGTATTTGACATCTTAAAAGCAAAGAACCACAAAGAGAATATGATTTTTTCATTGCAGTGATGTGGTGAAGTCATTCTCTACGTGTAGATGAACATGAAAGAACTGAGAATTGCATTCACTTTCTTTCTTTTTTTTTTTTTATTTCTTTGCAAATTGTAAGAGACCTAGGCTGCATCCTAACATCATGATTTTTGATTTTGTTGCATTAATATTACCTGGTTTTGAGTCCCTTCAGGGAGTCTTCATTGTGTGTGTAATCCCACTTTTCCACAGATGGTATCACTTCGACTTATCTTTACTTGATACAGCTTTTTTTTTTTTTTTTTGTGCTGTTTCCATTTCATGAGACCACCAGGTACCATCAGATATGGTTTGTAGCATCACCTCTGTCAGGGTTCCAAGCAAGCCAAGGTGAAACTAAACATGATGGAAAATCCTGACGATCACAGACTGGCTGATCCAGAATCGTTGTTTTGTCAATTTGTGTGTATCATCATTCAAGATTCACGATTCTGGAATGTTTATTCTCATTATGTGAACGCATAATGAAATTTAGGCAGGTAGATCTCGTCTAGAAGTTTTATTATATGTATAAAAAGACATGTAGAACAGTAGATGAATAGCAGCAGACAAGTCAAAGTGCAGTCATGTCTCAGTATGACACCAAACTAAGCCAGAGGGAAATCTCAACTATATTCTCATCTGAAAACTAGAAAAGCACTCAGAGAGCACAGACCTTCACCAAGGCAGATCAGTCCCCCCACTCCCCACCCCAGTCACCACCAAAATTTAATCATTTGTTCCTTGTGCCAGTATCAACATTTCCTGAAAATTTCATCCAAATCCATCCATAACTGTTTGAGTTATCTTGCTAACAGACAGACAAACAAACAGACAAACCCTGATAAAAACATTACCCCCACCGTTCCTTGGCGGAGGCAATAAATCTTAAACTGTGTTGTATAAAGTAAGTCACAAAAGAAAGTCACACTTGAGTAGAAGTTCAAGTATTAGGACTGCACGATATTGGAAAAAATTGATATTGGAAGTTTTTTTTAACCCTTTGATATATGTTGCGATACGAAAAAATACTTAGGAGGATGTAATAGCTGTGTGAATGGTCAAACAAACTGGTTGTGTTACCTCTTGTGTCAATAGGTGTAAGGCACTGTCAACACAGAACACGTGTTTCAATATCATCCTTCTTGTAGCTGAAATAATTCCAGATAACTGATGTTGCTTTTCGTTTTGGCACCAAGTCTTAATTTTTGTTGATTTTCTCTGGTCGTTGCTCATTTTTCAATGTTGTTACCAGTGACTCACTCCATGTGCAGGGGCGTGGTCTGCTTCAGCAAACTGATCAAGAACGATTGCAGTGTGTGTCAGGTACCCTTGAAATCAGATAAGAAGAACATATTGCATTTGCCTCCAACATCGCAGAACCTGTGCTGTGACTATTGTGCACACGCACATTGCGATGACGATTCTCAAACAATATATTGTGCAGCTCTAACAGGTACTTTACCAAAAAATGACTTTGGTAGAAGTTCAAGTCAACATCTGAAATGTTTCTCAAATTAAAGTCTTTAAGTATCTAGTATTTACTGTACTTAAGTATATCAAGTAATCTACAATTAAATGTACTCAAGTAATGAAAGTACAAGGACAAGTAAATGATAATAACAACCAAAGGCAGTCAGAATTTGGAATGTTATAAAGTTTATCCAGGATTTTAAAACATGGTAAAGTAAAAGACAAACAGTCCAAAAGTTGAAAATGATGCCTACATCACACACTTAAAAAAAATAAAAGGTTTCAAAATCCTAAACAGGAGTAGAGTACAGCTGTTATTATAAATGATAAAATTAAAAAAAAGAGAAAGAAAAGAAAACTATGAAGCTTTCGTGGCACCTCAAAACATGGAGCCTATATTACGCTTCAGGAATCCACAGTCTAAACTACTGACATAAAACCAACCTGTTTTATGTCATAGCTTCATCCAACTCTCCCTCACATCAACAGATCAGATAGGCTGAGTGTGGACCGTCGTTTGTACTTGTGCATTACATCATTAGACCCAATGACAAGTCATCTTCCTGACTTTGTTGTAGTTACCGGTAATCTCAGCAGTGTAAACAACAAATTTCCTTTAATTTTTTTGTAATGAGTAACGATACTGTGCATTTAGAACAGGGGTGTCAAACTCATTTTTTTCCGGGGGCCACATTCAGCCCAATTTAATCTGCAGTGGGCCAGACCAGTAAAATAATAGCATGATAGGCAATAAATAATGACATCTCTGAATTGTTTTAGTGCAAAAAAAAAACAAAAATTCAATTATGCCAATATTTACATTTACAAACTATCCAAACAAAAAGGATGTGAATAACCTGAAAAATTTAATTTGTTAAGTACTGGTAAGTACAATTTTATCAATATTATGCCTCGACTTATCATTTATACATATGCATTACAGATCAGATCTACAAAGGCACAACACATTTCGTAACAGGCAGAATATTGTTAAAATTGCACTGAATTTTCCATTAGACATTTCAGGTTGTTCATATTTGTTCAGGTTATTCACATTTTATTGTTAAAGGATAGTTCCTTAATGTAAATATTTTCATAATTTAATGTTTTTTCACTGAATCAAAGAGAAAAAAATGGTGTTGTCATTATTTATAGGTTATTATGATATTTTTGAGTTCGATGCGCTAACTTGCACTTTGCAAATTCATCCCGCGGGCCAGATTGGAAACTTTGGCGGGCCGGTTTTGGCCCCCGGGCCGCATGTTTGACACCTGTGATTTAGAAGGTATCAGAGTAGAAGTATGCAATAGAGTTAGGAAATATGGTGAAGTAAAGGTGAAAATAGACAATGAAATATATTCAGTAAAGTAGAAGTTTTTTCTTGGTAATTCTTCTCAGTTCAACTGGGCAGGTTCAGCTCTTATCAAATCAAATCAAATTTTATTTATATAGCGCCAAATCATAACAAAAGTTATCTCATGACACTTTACATATAAAGTTGGTCAAAACCGGACTCTAAGCCAATTTACAGAAACCAAACAAGAGCAAACACTTGTGAGTGGTGACAGTGGTGAGGAAAAACTTCCCTTTAACAGCAGAAACCTGGAGCAGACCCAGACGCCTGGAGAATGGTGGTCTGCCTTGACCAGTTGGGGTTAAAGAGAGAGGGTAAAGGAGGAGAAAAGAGAGAGCGATAGAGATAGAGAGAGACCTGGGGGAGAAGGGGGGAAGTAGGGGGAGACACATGGATGCTGTTGATGCACTTTTGAAAACATTTCATCTCTCATCCACGAGATTTATTCATTTCTGAACTGAAGAAGTCTCCTGGCTGGAGAAGAACTACCAAGAAGAATGATGACCTGGACACATTAGCCCAAAACATACACACACAGAAATATTAGTATTTTGTTACTATACAACACTGACCTTAAAATACCATTTAATTTCAGAATTAATAATATAGTTTTTTCACTCACTGTCACTTCTAGCTGCAGTTGTAATGTTTTCTAAGCATCACTGTGGCGAGTAAATCTCAGAAACTAAATGAACTGAACTTGTGTTTCCTCCATAAGCAGCTGATGTTGAGTAATGAAGTCTGTGTTTGAGTCAGGACAGATTTCATGTATTTTTTTTTTTTTTCTTGTGTGTGTGTGCAAATGTCGGTTTAAAATAGAAAAACGCAGCGTTTAGATGTTCTGAGTTTGTTTTGATCGCAGAAGTCTGTCCCTGTGACACTTTTTACTTGGCTCAAGGGCTTCTTAAAGCGGTCGGTTCTGTGCTTGTCTTTGGTCTGTAAACAGTTCACCAAACAGCATTGGCGAGTGTTCGATGTTGTCTCTGATACACATCAGCACATCCTCACACACTCCCTCTCTCTCTCTCTCTGTCAACTCTTCTTTATTTAAGAGCTGGGGAAGTTTTACCAAGCAGCCACTTGGAACACAAATACTGATAGCTTTGTATATTTTTATTTCATGGGGTTTTTTTTTTTTTTTTGGTCTTTGGAGTCCCCCTTCCTTTTACTAATGCATTATAGACAACAACAAGAACAACTGAGGAGCATCATTTATTTTTTAACACACAACCTGCACTTACTGTGTATGTTTTGGTGCCAAATGATTGGGGCTGCACAATATTGGAAAAAACTGACATTGCGATTGTTGTAACCCTGCGATATACACTCAGAAAAAAATACTCAGGAGGATATAACAGCTGTGTGGTGCTGATGTAAATGGTCAAACAAATTAGTTGTATTCCCTCTCATTGTGGCGGCAAGTCCAAGGCACTATCGACACAGAACACGTGTTTCAGTATCATCCTTCTTGTAGCCGAAATAATTCCAGATAACTGACATTGCTTTTCCAAGTCTTTGTTTTTGGTGATTTTCTCTTGTTCGTTGCTCATTTGTCAATGTTGTTACTAGCAACTCACTCCATGTGCAGGGGCGTGGTCCGCTTTGGCAAACTGATTAAGAGCGATTGTGATTGGTGGATCGCTGCGTGCAGTGTGTGTCAGGTACCCAGGTTGAACATAGATGAGAACACATGGACTTCATTTGCCTCCTACTTTGCAGGACCCGTGATGTGACTATTGTGCACACGTACATTGGGATGACGATGCTCAAACGATATATTGTGCAGCTCTACAAATGATGAGTTTAGTGCTGCAATGTTTGCCAAATCAGAAACAGTCTTTGTTTCTCCTGATTGCTAGTCCTCAGACAGAGCAGAGCTGTTTTATTAGTTTGTCTCCTTTTGACCATTGTGTCTTTTTTTGTTCCCAGTTGTCGTCACATCTTTGTCTCAGAGTTGTTCAATGACTGCTGTTCTTCGGTCGATTCATAGCAGTGAAGATTAGCTCAGAGCTTGAGACACACACACACACACACACACACACACACACATACACACATACACACATACTCAAAGCAGCATCGTGTAACAAGCCGTTAACCCCTGTTTAGAAGTGTGGCTGTTGAATCAGCTCAGTGAAAGGGAGTGTAATCCCTGCCGGACGGTTTAATGGTAATCTTCATATCCTGATTAGATTACACACCAACACTAGCACACACACACACACACACACACACACACACACACACACACACACTGCAAGTCCTAGAGAACTTTACATTTTTATCCACGACATCAGACTAATGCTGCTAATTTTCTTTAACGGATTTAACTCGTGTGTGTTTGTGCTGCTTATAGTGCGATGGAGACACACACACACACACCCACACATACACACACACACAGGCGGCGTAACGAGTAGACGTGGTCAGACTGTGATTTAGGTGTTGCAAGGCACCAAACATGTCATGGAATGTGAATGAAGAAATGTATCCCCTGAAGGATGTTAAAGTGGCAAAAGTGCAAGCGGCTGTCTGAGTGTTGCAACTAGAGGAGCCTTAGCAAGAAACAAGAAAAGAATGGGTTCACATGCATTCGAAATGAAAGAAGACAGAAAAAACAAAAATAACAACATGAACAACAACAAAAAAAACCAGTTTGATAAAGCTTGTATTTAACATGACCATATCCTTGTACTCATGTATTTGTAGTCAGTGCAGGACATTAACACAATCTCAAAGTATGATTATTATTATGTTTATGGACATTTTAATTCACTATTGATTGAAGGCCTGAGAGGTTTTATATTTTTTTTCTTATTACTGCATTTGGATGAAAATGTTCTCCTCTGTTAATATTGTAGTTTAGTCGATGACACCACCATCTTTCTTTAGCTTTCAGACAAATAAAGTAAAATATTGTGATTATGTGTTTGCCATAGTTACCAATCCTACTTATTTACCAAATGGACACAGTATTGGAACACACTGAATTTAGGTGTCATTAAATATCATTGCAATAAACGCTTTTATTTTGTCTTTAGGGTTAATTTTGTGGGTTTTTTTTTTTTTGTTTGCAAAATGTGCCAGAATTAGTTTTTACTTCATACATTAATATAAATACTATTTAAATAATGTAATATAAAATATAATAATAAAAATACTATAAATGATATAATATGTTAATATAATAGTCAGTATAGGAAAAAATAATTATATAGGCCTAGTCAGTTTTTTAAATGTTCTAACTCTAGGTTTCTAAAATATTAGTCAAACTCTGGGCAGAAATAATCATTTCCAACCTTGTCTTCACTCAGGATGAAAAATCAACTTCTAAACTTAAAAAAAATCCTGATTTGACATTTATTGTGATAGTTATTTACAGGATTTTATCATGATAATATTTTAATTAAGTCCTACAAGAGGCAAATATTTGTGTCATCATTATGGATGTTTAGGAATATTTTAGTTAATTATTTATAATGTTTATAATATTATTTCTAATATTTTAGTCCCCTGTTACCAAGACATTTTGTTGCTTAGAACCTCTTAGTATCTTGTTCTCGTTACATTTATTTGCAGTTCTGGTGGTTTATCATGTCATCTGCTTCTCATAAAGTTTACTACTGCCTGTGAATATTTAGGTAGGTATTACTTATAGATGCCTCATTCATTTTCCTGTCTATTTAAATGCTATCACTATTTGTTCTACTGGTCTACTGCTGCTATCTCATCCGTTCTTACATCTTCATCTTTCATCTTTCACTCGTAGAATATCTTACGCTGGTACTTATTTATTTAAACTTCTGTATCCCTTTATTTGTTATCCTCAGAGTTTTTCTGTCTAGTTATTGTAAAATTCTTTTTTTAGTGTATAGTTTCTTATCAGCCCTTCATCAGACATCTGATGTGTGTGTCATTACCTCTTTCCATTGTTTTTTTTTTTTTGTTTTTTTTTTAATCTTGGCCTTGCCTTTTTTACTGGGACTTGAGTAAATAATTCCATTCCTCTCATGCATCATGTACTTTTACAGAATAACAATAAAATCTCCTTCATTCCTTCAGATTTTAACACTTCATCCTAAAAAAATCACTCACATCATCACAGAAATCTGCATTTCTTACCATGAGCCATTAATAACTAAAGGTTTAGATTCTTTTTTTTTTTATAACTTTATTTTTATTGTTTGATTTCTGTACATTACAAAACAAACATAAGGGACATTTGGGATACATTGACCATAATAAACTAAGAGTTTAGATTCAGTGAGTCCTGTTAGCATGTCCTCATTGTCCACTGCACAGGGAAACTTACACAAATACACTCTGGAAAAACATTTTTTCACTGACTTCTCATGCTAAGAGTGATGCAAGGTTTTCCTGAACACACCCTGTGTTCACAGCAAAAACAAAAGACATTCACTGACAGAAAGGAGAACTGGTTACTTTTTAACTTTTTAAGGAATAATATCAGACTTTAAGTTCTGATCTGATGGATTTAACTGTTCTCAGGTAAATTATTGTCTACCATTTGCAAACAGAGCTTTATTTTCTTAGATTTTTCCTGAAAAATATGCATATGTGGGTGTGTTGTGTGAGAGAAGTCTGAATCATATTGGGTTTTTTTTGCAACAACTTCTGTAAGCGTCGTCTTTCCTTTATAACCTCCACAAATGCATTTATTGCCTTTACAGAGGATGCAGGAGGCTGTTGTATGCACACATTAAACGAGCCAACTGCTGAACTGCTGACTAACACACACATGCACAGACACACAAACACACACACACACACACACACACACACACACACAGACACACACACACAGATACCAAGCAATCATTAAATGAAAGTACTCTTCAGTCTGCAGGCTGTCAGCAATATACCAGGGAAACATCAGGGGGTAAAAGTCAGCATGTGTGCTGTCGTACACAGACCGTATACACACACATAAACACGCACGCACGCATCAACATCACATGTAAACACTATCATCATGCAGAACATCATTAACAGCTGGTGGTATGTGCGCTCAGACTGATGTGGGTGATAAAATCAGGCTTGTTCAGAGTAGCAGCCGTTTAAACAAAATGATCGTCAACCAGCAATAATCTCATTTAACTGAGGAGAGAAATGGATGATGAGCGACAGTTCACCAAATAACTCATGGGTGAGCTAATGAGCTCTTTGCCAGGGTGGGACTGGAAACATGAAAATACAGCTGGATTATTAGCACATTTGTACTTTACTTATTGGGTGAAGGGAAATATGAAGGCAGGAGCGTTAAAAGTGTATTTTTACCATCGTTTTCAGTCTAAATCCACTCACTGCATGACTCTGAAAACTGCCATCATGTCAGAGATGGAAGAGAGTGTAGTGATTAAGGTCTGGATGTGAAACAGGAGTAGTTCAGGACATTTGTCTTAACAGAGAATCTCAAGACACTTCTGCAGAAACATATGAGGCTCTGAAGGGGTTTGTTGGAGTTTTTGTGTTGGTTTTGCTACAAGAAATGCCTAAATGAAAAAAAAAAAACAATATCATTTAAATATGCATATTTTTAGAATATTTTGTGTTGATTTTATGGTCACCCACTTCTTTCCCAATGAAGCCCTAAAGACTCTTAAGTCCACCAGAGTTTGTCAACAAAATCAGAATTAGAATCAGAATACTTTATTAATCAGCAGGGGGGAAATTATTGGATGTTACAGTTGCAGTTGGTCAATCAACCAATATAATAAAAAGTAGCAGGAAAGAAATAATTTTTACAACAAAAAAGAAAAAAAACAGTATATACATATATAAAGATTTAAATATACAAACATATACTGTATATAGTGCTGAAAAAAAATACTGTTAAAATAGCAGTACTGTCATTATACTAATACTGAGATTGTGTTGTTGTGTCACTGTGATGTTTTATTACATTACCTCATATTCAAACCAACAAACAAATGGAGGAAAAAGGTTTTATGTTGCAATTGTACTACCCCCATGTGAGTTGGTGTAAAATACAGTAATAACATGGTTTTAGTTCAGCCTGTTGGAAAATGAATGAGGTTTAGCAGAATCTGAGTCTGAACACCTCTGATCACAGGCATTAACGCTGATTTTTTAAAAATACAAATGTCATGATGTACAGCTGTAGTGAATGTCTGACTCAGCTTCGTCTTCATAGTGGGAAGGTTCAAGATGACTTAAAAACAGGAAGTGGCAAGTTGAGCTGTTTTCTACCATGAAATGCAGATTTTTACTCATTTGTTGATCATCAGCAATGTTGATGTGTTTCATCGTAACTAAGTCATATAATTCAGTTTACAGTTAAAAAAAAGCACATTTTAGTGCCTGGTATCACGTAACATTTTCACATTTTTTATGCTTTAATGCATCTCTACTGCAGAATCAGCGACCTTTCCCCAAGCATCATCATCAGGTCAAAATATCATCTTTAACACTTTGATCCGTGACATTTCATAACATCTAAATATGCTGGAAAGTCAAAATTCACGCTCGATAAACCTTTCCATTTTAGACTTTCATTTAACTGTGGGAGAATCGGATGATGCTCGACCTTTCCACCCATGGCACTGACTGAAAAAACATGTTCCATGTTTAGCCGCTGGTTGCTGTCTGTATGTGTTTTCATGACAAATGGCAGATATAAGTCAGATTTGTCGGATCATCCACTGCCGCAATTTGCAGTTCTTACAACCAGACCAGCCATTAAGTGTGTTGTGTAGTTAATGAGTCAGTCGTTAGCTCTTTCTCATTAAAGAAAAGAATCTGTTCCAGTGTCTGGTTTTTGTGTGTTTTGTTTTCAGTCTTAATCTTTCAGCCTCAAGAATTTCTTTCCACTTGGTTCCTTCACCATTTTTTTTTAATGAAAAGACTTACCACTCATTGTAGACCACAAAGTTACAGTTTTAAAGGAGTGATATTTTGCTTTTTTTTAAAAAAAATGGAATTATGCATTTTAAAACATTTCCCTGTGGTCTACATAAACTGTAAATGCTATGCTTGGGTCTGAATTCTTCATTAATTCAACTCCACAGGTCTATATTCAACTCTATTTCTGAGTAATGACACCAGAAAGGTCGTTTTGAGCCCTGGCCCTTTAAATGCAAATGAGCCACTTCAAGCCCCACCCCCTCCAGGTCGTTGACTGTGCTGCTCTGTCAGCAACTTGTGTTTGTTAATTCAACCAACAACTGAACATTTTAGGTAATCAGCTCAAAGTTTGGACATATTTTCAATATGGACTCCAACCGCTGCCGCTGATAAACAATTATGGCGTACTCGGAGAAATGTTCGTTGGAAGTCTTGACTATGTGACTATATGAAATGGACAGAGGTTATATGTGTTTTTTTTTTTTTTATAAGGGTCTTGTTGTTATGCAATGGACAGAGTTTATTTTTATTTTTTATTATTGACATGAAATGGACAGAGTATATTTTTTATTTTTTATATGGTTATGGTTATGAATTGGACAGTTTTTTTGTGATAAGTATTTTACTGCTAAGAAATGATAGTTTATTTTTGTGCATTATTGTTATGGAATGGATAGTGTACTTTTGTTTCTGATATGTGTATTATTGTCATGAAAAGGACAACGTTTATTTTTGTTTTTTAATATGTGTATTGTTGTTATGAAATGGACAGAGTTTATTTCTGTTTTGATAAGTGCACCATTACTGTTATGGAAAGGACAGAGTTCTTTTTAATGTGAAATGCTGCTACAAAAAGGACAGTCTATCCTTGATATGTACAGCAATTTTATGTTGTATGCATAGTCAGAATTTAGTCTGATATGTGTTGGATTTTTGAGTTACTTAAAGAATCTGACATAGGATCGTAGGGTAGGTGAAGGATGGAGTAAGGGGGCAGGAGATTATAATTTAAACTTTATCCCGCTCCTTTTTGAATGGTTTACTTTCTTTTTTTATGTAATTTTTTTGATGTTTGATTTTATTGCAATATTTGAAATAAATAAATAAACAAATGTGCAAATGTTGTGACATAACTAGTTATAGACGTAACAAATTAAGTAGGAATTAAAATGGGTTGTAGAAATCCACTCGATTTTTGCCAAAATGAATATAAAGGGTTCATATTCAAACTTTATGAACTGTTAGGGTCCAAATACACAAATAAATGTACCACAGACTAATAAAAGTGGGTTTAACAAAATATGAGCCCTTTAAGACAAAACCGTCCTCTGAAGGCCTTTATAGATGTGAACTAGCCTACCCTACCCTGCATGGTGGCTAGTTTTAGCAGTTTTTCTGCCCAAACTTGTGTGACTTTAGAAGCAGCATGGTGCAGTAGGTAAGGTCATACGTGTTGCAGTGTTAGCCTTTGCTACAGTCTCTGCCCTCTTGACAGCATATGTTGGCCTCAGGTGACAAAGCCTGATGCAGCGACATGAACCTAACGCAGAAAGTGTCTAAATTCTGTCATGCAACTGAGGTGGTTCGACAGGACCGTGTATAGCAGGCAAAAGGCCACGTTTGCTGCCACTTTACTGACCTTAAACTGGCTTTTACTTCATGATCCGCACCCATAGTTGTACATGGCCTGCCACATTGTCACACACTTTAGAAAATGCAGCTGTTATATCAGCATTTTTCACAGCAGGATTCAAAGCAGTGCTACCTGCTGACAGCAGCTGATAGTGAAGTAAAACTCACCTCACTCCACAAAGCACAACTATAAAAGTAATCAAATCTAAATTTGCATACTTATCATGATTGGACTAGCTGCCATGCACACACTGCGGCATGTCTTTCATACACCTAAATAAAGCCAGAAGCCCCTCCTGGATTTGGATGGAAGATACAAAGTGTGAGTGTGAAAAGTGTGTGTTTGTGCCGACGTATATTCACATGCACAGTATTGCTTCTCTGGCTAGTTGGCAGGAATGCAGTCTCATATCTGAGCATTAACATAATGTCTGCCTATAGTGGGTTCACTGGGTTCACTGCAGTGCTTTCCAATAAGCTGGTGCATACTGAAACGATCTCCATCGAAATCAACCACTCTGTGTTAGTGTTTTAAAGATTGTTTGCTTGTTTGATGCTGTAATAACAATAATTTGCTTTGGAATATTCTCGCAGTATATGTGCACTCAAGGAAATGAATTGTCAGACATATTTGTACAATGACTCAGGCAATAGCATCTTTATTCTCATAACTCTTAGACTTTAAGAGCTTTAATTGCACAAATGTGTGAGTCAATCATTAGTGCATATTGAAATGCAAATCTGGGGAAAACACAATCCTTAATACTTTGAGATCATTTGTCATAGTTATAACCTCTAAAGCCTTAGTACCTTCCCCTAAAAATAAGTAATTTCAAGTTATGCCTTTCCACTTTGTACTGTATGGGCGTACATTGTCTTTTTATTATTCATGCAGCGTTTTCCAAATCTGCTTTTCCATTTATTTGAGGTATCTGACATTCAGATTATGTGACTTGCTCCAATCTAAATGGCAATACATCCCCTTTTTTTTTTAACAAGCAGGCCTTATTTTATCATTTGCGTGGGCTTATCTGCCATAATAGACAAGAGGGGTAGGGTACCATCAGCATAATGGAAGAAATATATTCCAGGGCTCAAATACTTTGACCAAGAGATGAAATATATAGCAGAGGTTCAAGAACAGAGCCCTGAGGCACTCCAAATTTCAATGCCTAAAATTAACCCTATAACACCAAACGTATCATATTTGATACATGAGTTTTGAAGCCCTCTACATGATCAACGCAATATTTTTTTCTTGAAAAACCTGATGTATACAATTAGATACATGCAATACACAGATAATCCACCAGGAGGGAGGAATTTGTTCACCAGAGGCTTTTCCAGTGACACTACAAGATTGTCATTAATGAGGAAGGAGGCAGAATGTTACTAATTTTGAAAAGGAATTACCAATTTGTTAGACATGTTTGTGTTATTTTATGTTTTTACTTGTTCAGTAATATTAATATTTGAGCACTGAGACCCGATGTATCAAATATGATACAAAATTGAAACTCATACATGGAAATTGATATTTGAAAAAATGTTTTTTTTGGTTGTTCAGAAGGACCAATAAAGGCTCCAGTTTCAAAGAACTGGAACTTTCTGTCAGTGATTTAATGGTTCAGGCTTTACAGGGTTAAGTAGCAAAAAATAGTTTTTCCCTACAGTATCAAACTGAGCAGTAATCAATTGAAGTAAACCTGTTGTACAAGTCATTGTTGCCTCAGAGGTGTTTCATCAATGCTATCTCATCTTCCTTGATGAGATAAAAATGTAAAAAAAAAAAAAAATCAGCCAAAAAACACATCTTTTGTGATTTTTGATTGTGTCATGCACTGTTGATATTGATGTTGACAACAATGTTATTAAAGCTAGTTTCAGAGGTTGACTGGCTTTCTTGTTTCACCAGCTCTAAGCCCAAGGTAGGCAGTAAGGAGTAAGTTAGTAACAGAAAAACTGGGTCTTTGTGACATGGATGATGTTGGAGGATTTTGACATTATACTAGAATAACACAGTAAGAGAAAATGTAAATGAACCTCTGACTAAGCACATGAGTGAATGACTGAATGTGTCGGTGGTTTTCAGTGGCATGTGGCAGTAATAAAATCAAATATTATGTGAGATATTTACTTAAATGTTTATTTTTTCTAAATGATCATAATGTGTGATTAATATTAATGCAGTGAGTTCTTTTCCCAGAGTAATAATGCTGAATGTGTTAGCGGATGGTAGAATAGTTCTGATTGATCTGGAGCAAAGAGCCAGAGGGCAGATTTCAGACCTGGTCCCAGTGTGTCTCGGCCTTGATTGACAGGGGAGGGGACAAATGAGACAGTGTCAATATTGAAACAGGCTAATGGGATAATGAATGTGGAGAGTTCTGCCTAATGTTCCCAACAGAGCTCCTAGCAAAACCATTAAAGCACTTTTATATGACTAGACAGGCACAATGCCGTAACTCGATTTATGGGGTACTTTCATGGTCAATTAGGAAGGGAGAGAGAGGCCTGTTGGTGTAGGGTTAGTATGCCTATGTGTATGTGTGTGATATGAGCTTATTTGCGTTAGACAGGTTTACGCTTGTTTTTGTCAATATTGTCATGAGATGCGCCACATGAGCTTGTGTCATTGCGATCACCACCAACTGATGCAATAAAAGCACTGTCAATCATTCACCATCATATATGTCATATAAGACGTGGACATAACTGGCTGGACATTATAGTAAAAGACAAATCACTCCCTGAGCCACCTGGGAGTCTCCTGCAGCTCAGCATGTCAGACTGAATAATAAAGTTTTTACTTTTATGAAAGCAGAAGCTCCCTGTGGAACCGTCTTATCACCTTCTTTATTACCTTTTTTCACAGCTGACTGCAGGTGTGGCCAAATGTCCTTTCAATTTCTGAAATGTCCACATCACTCTGGCCTTCAGGGTCCCATATCAAATGTCAAAGATCAGCCATTCATATATGAAGCTGACCGCTTGAATCCCATCGGTAAAAGAAGTGGTTTACGCGCTGACATAAAAAGAACATTTCATGTGTTACGTTGCATTTTTATGTGAATATATAGAATTTTTGTAGGTATTTCTATTTATTCAAGGATGCTTACATTGCAAATTCTGAAATTCAAGTTACAATGTATTTAATTTATTGTCTGAAACATTCATATTGTAAGAAACGGAAATTCCATGATGATGAAAATTTAATCAGAAGACCAGAATCAGAGCCTTGAGGTACACCAAACATCACATCCAAAAATTATTTCTCCAAAAACTCCAATTGTTATTTGCTCCAGTATTAATACTGCAAAAATCTAAATCTTACCAAGTGTATTTTTCTCATTTCTAGTAAAACAATGTTACAAATGATAGTAATAGAAAATCTTATTTCAAGAAGTCTTACCACGATAATTTTCACTTGTTCCATTGGGAGATTTTTTTTTTTTTTTTTTGCTTAATTCAAGATTATTTTTGCTTAATTCAAGCAAAAACAATCTGCCAGTGGAACAAGTGAAAATTATCTTGGTAAAATTTCTTGAAATAAGATTTTCAAGATCTATTGTTTAAAAATAAGTTCTTATATCTCACTGAAAAGTTACTCTTCAGGTGATTTTGTCTCATTTTAAGTGTGATGAGATATTTTGACTAGAAATGAGAAAAATACACTTGGTAAATTTAGATTTTTGCAGTGAAAGCAGGCTTCTTGAATCATGTCTTTAAAAAAAAAGTACTAAATGACAGAGGGAACACTGTATGAAAATGAAAAGAAAATGGTTGTTTAATTAGTTCCTGTATGGCTTTGATGTAGTACCTGGTCATAGTAGAAGGTCTTCTTTTCCAGTAAAACCTGAGGTGGGGGAAACCTATTGAGGCATGTACTTATTGGTTTGCTGATTGTGTACTAAACAAAAGGTTAATAGATTTGTCTCAGATGAACACATTTTCTGTTCTCTTCAATGATCAGTGTGACCAAGAGTTTTCAGTTTGTCAGTGGCACTAAATCACTGCTCAGGCTTGACTTAAGTTAAACTTAAGCGCTGTGATAATGGCTAGAGGACCATTTTATGGTATATTTTAATCTCAGGGTCTGAACATTCCTTTACTTTACTCCTGCCTGATCAAGTAGAGGAAAATGTTGAACAGAGGAAACAAGAGAGGAGTTGAAATGTTTTTCTTCAGGCACTTGTAAATGTCTTCATGACTGATTCTTGTTAAACTGTGACATTGGATGTACTTTGACATGTGGAGGTTTGCTATTTATTATACTTATGGCATTTTGTGCTTAAGTGAACTGTTGTTTGATTAAAATAGGTCAGTCCATCCATCCGTTCATCCATCCATCCATCCATCCATCCAAAGCAAAGGTGGAGTTTACCCTGGGGCCGACATATGAAGACCAACAACCAATCACACTCCCATTCACACCTAATTCGCTTCACCAACTGACCTCTTAGTGCATGTCTTTGGATGGTCGGTCATTAACAGTAAAACTTCGTGTTTTGATTAAACCATAATTGGCCACATTCATTTGACTAACTTATGGGTCTGGGGTGTCAAACATAAGGCTCGTGAGCCAAAACCGGGCCACCAAAGGTTCCAATCTATCTTGCAGAACGAATTTGCAAAGTGTAAAACTTACACTGAAGACAAGGGTGTCAAATTCATTTGAGTCCCAAACTCTAAAATTTTATCTGCCTGTAACTAGATGTTTGTGCCTTTGTAGATCCACTGTGATGTCTAAGTTGTAATACACATATGTATAAATGATAAGTTGTGGCTCAATATTGTTAAAATTGCACTTATTTTTCTTAGGAAACTTCTATTTTTTTGGATTATTCACATTTTTTTCTGAAAGTATAGTTTTGTAAACATTTTCAGAATTTAATTTGACTTTTTTGCTTTAAAAGTAGTTCTTTTATGGGCTTTTGTGCTGTTATTTGACTGGTCCGGCCCACATGAGATCATACTGAGCTGTATGTGGCCCCTGAAGTAAAATGACTCTGACACCCCTGGTCTTAGACATATCCCATATGACACAAAGAAACACTCCATCTATTTTGTTTTATTATTAGAACACACAGCATTAGGTGAGGCAGATCTCTGAAGTTGTGCTTGTAATGGCTGATCAGCATTAGTTTGCGATATACCTGATAGTCCACACAGCTCTGTGGTAATCTATCTGATCCTCTGATCTTGCTCTTACCATCACTGTTTCTGCTGTACTGCCCCCACCCCCTCTAACCTCCTCCTTTTGTGGTTTCATGTCCATGTGATGTAATTCTGATGGTATTTTCAGAGATTCACACTCTTAAAAGATCCTAATCACAGTTAAGATTCTGCAGCTAAAACTGCTCTAGCCCGTGTTATGAATGGTCGATTCCTTTGTGCAAGCGTCTCTGACTGCACCGTAGTTTGCCCCAGAGAGATGCTGCAGCAAGCAGAGTCAGCGGAGGATATTTTTATATTGCATGAAATGAACCATAGTACAGTTTCTCTTCTCCATTCATCCTTAGAAAATTTCGAAACGAGGGTTTATTTTTTCTGAAAGGGCTGCAGTTTGACTTTAATTACTAGAAACAGGTGGAGAGCAGTGGAGGTTCTGGACAGAGGCAAACACCCCCTCTGGGTGAATGGTGTTGTCTTTAAAGTTCAGATGCGATTAAGGAGTTGTGAAAACCACTCATACAAAATTTATGCATTCTCAGAAATAGCACTGTAACGCTAGCAAAACAAGCTTTTACATTCTTCTTTTTTATAGAAATGTTATGTGCATTATGACAGAGGAAGTGATGTATTAAAACTCTTCAAGTATGGGGGGTTTAAAGGAACTGTATGTAGTATTTATACCTTAAAATATTCAAAGATGACCTAAAAGAATCTGGACAGTGATGAGAATAAACAACTGAATTTATCCCAGAGATGCCACTGTATTGAATTGTATGGATATGTCGTGAATCTGTTCACACTGTCTGGTTTATGTGACCATGTGAACACCAGTATTTATTGACCGTTGGTTGATTTGTAGCATTTGTTGATCCATAATTCAGACTAAACCGTACAGTTCTGACCTTTTTCGGACAATGTTAAGTTCAGCTTCTTACTCAAACTGTATTGAAAATTGAGGCCATTTATGGGTTTATTGTGCTGGTTTCCTATCTAACTAAACTAAACTAAACTAAACTAAAAATAACATAAAAGTCGTGCCAGGCACAACAAACATATTGTGGCTTATTTTGTCAGCATAGACATAGACAGCATAGATACATTTTGCCCATTATAAGGAAATGGGGGGGGGGGGGGGGTCGTTTAAAAAAAAAAAAAAAAGGAACTTTGGCCTACTTTTCCCAAAATGTAACCACATCTATTCTGGGTCACTGACAATCTATAAAGCCAATTTGGTATGAATTCAACCAATAGTTTTGCTGCTACAGGGTTAACAAACAAACAAACAAACAAACAAACAAACAAACAAACAGACTGAACCAAAAACAATACCCTTTGCCTCCTCTTCAGGGAGAAAAAAATCTGTCCTAAGGCAATAACTCACATGAAGATTATAAGACAGTGCTATTTTGACCATCTGCCAAAATAACTAGCAGTGAGTTTTATATCTGAAGGACAAAACTTGATGATACCCTAGCATAGATGTCTGTAGCATTACACAATGAACTTCTCACTTTATTTAGTGATACAGTTGAAATTTTGAGTCCCAATTCTACATAGAATAACTTTAAATTGTCTAACAAGACACTTATCTGTATTTATGTTATGAATATGAATAGACTGGGATTTCAGCCTGAAGTAATAATAACAGTGTATTATTGTGTTAGTATTTTGTTTCATTGTGTTGTAAGTTTGCAGTTAACCCATAAAGACCCATACAGCTACTGTTGACCAAAATCATCTCCTGACCTAAACTGGTTAATACCTGTTGATCCATCATTCCTATCAGTGCATGTAAATAATTGGTGTAAAATACAGTTTGTCATCTTTTCATGGTCATCAGATATGACCCATTTGGACGTTCAGAGGCTCCTTTGTTACTGTGGAAACACCGTCATCTTCTACAACATTTATTCCCCAGTAAAACCCATGGAGTTGGATCAATGACAGTGGATGAAGACACTTGGTTTATGATATCTTTGGTGAAAAAGTCACTTTTACTGCAGTTTTCTCTGTTTCTGATATAATAACCCTCAACTTAAATCTGAGCTTTAATGAACATCTACATGAGTAAATTAAATACAGGAATACAGGATTTACGCTGAAAAAACACAAAATAAGCAGGATAATATAACAAATGGTGATAAATCACTTAAGAATCTTTAAATATAGAGGAAAAATTCATTTGGGAAGTGCCAAAAAAGTAGCACTGTGTCTTTATGGGTTGATATAAAGAGTATTTATGGTATGAATAATTACAAATTAAAACAAAAATAAAACAGATGCGGATGCTTCCCTTTGATGAGGTACTGCAGCTGTCCGTCGCCTTCGGGTAACAGGATGGTTAAATCTGTTGCAGCTCTTACGTTGTCTGTTTTCTGTTGTTATGTGCCAGCATCATTAACCGTTCTTTGTCCTCTAACAGCAAATCAACTATAGACAGCGTGAAGCTTTTATCAAAACATTCAGCAAAAGTGTCTCTTTACCTCTCACATTTACTCTCATCTAAGTTTTTCAGTCAATAGCTTTCCTAAAGTCAAGTGTTTAACGTTTACTTTCAGCCTGTGGCTCTCAAACGGCGGCATGAATGGAAGTGAACAAAAGCACTCAGAGAAAATACCACTCAGGCTTTTGAGTGTACAGATACACTCTCACTGACAAAAAAAAAGAAAAACTGTATTTACATCAGAAGAAAAAAAAGAAAAAAAAAACATGGATGGGATTTATTGCAACGTTTTATGCTCAAATTAGATAAAGATGAGGCTTTAATGAGCCCTGTGGGGAAACAGGAGTCATTAGGGTTTAATACAGAAATGAGATGCAGCACAAGACGAAAGAATAGAAATAGGAAGAAATAACTCATGTTTCTGTGCAGGAATTATGAAAACAAAGCATCACTTATATTCAGGTGTGGACAGCTGAGGCTACGGTGCAGCTTTTGATGACGGCAAAGAAAATACCGGCTAAAATGTAATGTGCAGAAGATGGTCAAGGTGTTTTGGTCACAATATAGTTCAGAGTTAAAGTTAAAGCAAGGTTAGGTACCTTTTTTATTCTGCAAAAAGTGCATGGATTTTACACCATATTATAATTTTGACTTTCAAGAATTTTCCTGTTTTCTTGAAGATATTCCTTTGGCTCATAATCCTCTGAAAACATAAAGCTGCATTATCACATGATCAGATTGAACTCATCAACAATAACACCGGTACCAGCAGAGAAACACTTGATTTGATCTAAATTCAGAATGCTGATTCCAAATCTGAAATCTGAATTTCTCCAGCATGTCAGGATTTTAAGTTATGCGCAACTCAGCATATTACCATCAGTAGCATATTGCACATTTGAAGTTTTTAAATTCTAAGTGATTAACCCATAAAGACCCAAACGGCCACTGGCGACCAAAATCATCTACTGATCTAAACTGTTTAATACCTGTTGATCCACTAATCCTATCAATCCATATTAATGATCGGTGTAAAATACAGTTTGTCATCTTTTCATGATCATCAGATATGACCCATTTGGGCATTCAGAGGCTTCGTAGTTACCGTGGAAACACCGTCATCTTCTACAAGACTGATTCACCAGTTAAGCCCATGGAGTTAGATCAATGACACTGGATGGAGACACTTGGTTTAAATTCAGTTAATGATAAATTTTCCTGAGAAAGTTACTTTTTCTTTATTTTTTCTGTTTCTGACATAATAACCCTCAACTTTAGTCTGAGCTTTTATGAACATCTACATGATCAGTGAATTAAATATTAAAAAAATACCAGAATTTTGGTGAAATATGCAAAATACAGAGACTATTATAATAAATAGTGATAAATCACTTAAGAAAAGTTAAATTTGAAGAAAAAAAAAAAAAATTAGAATTGCCACAAAAGTAGTACTGGATCTTTATGGGTTAAAATCCAAATGGCTTTCAGTACCTAAAAGAAAAAAAATGGTGCTGTCCGAAGTGTTTGAGAAGATCTGAGATTGGAGAACTCATCTGTCATTCTGTAGTCTCTTTCAAAGCTCAAAGTGGTGAAAAATTTTCTAGGTGATCTCACGGCCCCAAAATATGACCAACTAGGTGAGGACATGCCAAAAGCACACCAACGGAAGGGTTGCAGGATGTTGCTCAAAATTCATTTTGGTCCTCTCGCAGCTTGATTTTTTCCATCCAGTTTGGGTGATGTAAGTGATGAGCTGGTGAAGGGATCCACCCAGATTTTTCTGAAATGGAAACTAGGTACCAAAGGGCTTCAGCCCAAACGTGGTGATAATTACCGCTGGTTCCTGCAGCGCAAAACTGACACAATCCATGAGCACGAGTCTGAAACATTTTGAAATATTTTTAAGCCAAGTTATTGCTCTGATATTTTATTCTTTACTCTGCTTCATGTTTATATCTGCAAGTAAACTCGACCAGTTTAACACGTACTATCCTGTGATTGTTAATACTAGTGCTGTGAAACGATAAAAATTTTTTAATCACATTAATCACAGGGTGGCTATGGATTAATCCTACTATATAATGCACGTTTTGGCCCCGCCCTGTGTCTGTCCCATCGACGTCCGATTGATGTTGCACCACGGGAGGCTGCTATCGTACAAGGAACCACGGGTACAATGCCGTTAGTTTCGATAAATCACGATTAAATATCATTCATTTTAATCTATATTAATCGTGTTTCATTTTACATGAACAAACAGACTGAAGAAAGAAGGGAATATATATGCACTTAACGTGTTTGTCGCAAGCTGGAGTTGCTGAAGTGCTAGCAGAATCACCCAATAGCGTACGCTTCACGTTAATGTATTTTAAACTGGAAGTGCTTCAGTGAAAAGCAAACTCCTTCCTGCAGAGTGTGTATAATACTTTATGTTGGTCGACTTTTGGGTTTTTTGTCCTCATATTTCCATCCAGAGGGTCAATGTGCTGTTTAGTGTCTTCCATGTTTATGGGTTGGTTATGCTGCCTGTCACCACTAGATCAACTGCCCATTTGTTCATGTGCAACGCTAACTGTACTTGGACAAACTGCCTGAAATGTGTTAGCATGAGACGTTCACTGTCATTCAGAGCTGCAGATGGGTTAATTGTGTTAAAATTTTTATCACATTAATCATGATGATGGATCAATCTGCACTAACACGTTAATTTTGACAGTGCTAGTTAATACACAATAGAAAGTAAAAGTCAGTGGCACAGCATCGGAACAGCAGTGTTTTTTTGTTGTTTTTCACATGAATCAAATTCCTGACATACGTAAATTCTGATTTCACATTTCGAATCAATGTACCTGATTTAGTCAGGATTCATATTTTTTTTCCTCCAGTAACAGACAAAACATTTGTCACTGTTATTGTTGTTGTTGATTAGTGTTATGAACGTACTAATGTCACCATATTAACATTTTTTATTCAAATATTACTAATAGTGATATGACAATTAATGTTATTTCAAATATTGTTACTAGAGAACCATATTGCCATCAAAATGACTATTTCTAGATGTCTGTTTTTGATTTATTATTAGCCTGTTACAAACATATCATCATTCAGACAGACCATAATAATACCAAACTAGTGGTTACTACTTCAGTAACTACATGTTATTACAGTTACCACTTTAGTATCAAACTGTCATTGTACTACTATCATGTTATTGCCACATCTTAGTGTCAAGTGCTAAGCAGATACAGGGAGGGATGGAGATGCTAAGGAAACACAGCAGTAAATGTTGGAAAAATGGGAACATAAAGACTAGGCTGTCGTCTCATTTAGTGTGTATGGATGTGGATGGATGTGGTGTGTGGACAGCAAACTCATCATTTTTCCAGCCCGGACAAATGCCTCATGGCGTAGGACAGGCCGTCCAACATGACAAACAACCTACAGACGGAGACAGAGAGGGAGAGCAGCTTCATTAACAGAATGCACGGCAGAAAGAGGACCAGATGATTCTGTCACAGATTTCAATCCCTCCATCTCTGCCAATTAATAAAACACTCTCTCTCTCTTTCACACACAGACCCAGACAGACAAAAGAGGGAGAGGGAGCCACGAGGCTGGTTCAGACGTATTAAATTATTCTTCAAATTAAAAGCCTGTACCTGCCTTGTCCTTTTAACGCTCTCGGTGTGTATGTGTGTGTGAGCAGTAATGACGCCGTTAATTAATTTTATGTCTTTGTATTTAATAACTGGGCAGTGTATTCATGTGTGTTCAAGTACGTCTTGGCCCCGGCCTCTGTTATGACAGTATTGTCTGAGTGGGGGGAGGGGGGGGGGGCACATGAGGAAGAGGGGACGAGGAGTAAAAATCCTCACAACACATTTTTTTTAATTAAAATATTTCTTCACATGCTTGTGTGAAAAAACTCTCCAGTTATTTCAACCACAACTGGGAAACGATTCAGGTTTGTTGGTTTTTAATATGGTCAGATATTGCTCAGGGTGCCGTTTAATTAACCTGTTTTCAAGTTGGAAAATTTCATCGGAATCTTGTTAACGTTCTGTCCTCACACCCACTGCATCACCACATTTAAAGGTGCTGTGGTGTTTTGTTAGCGACCTCCATTATTAAGCTTTTTTTTTTAACGTTGCATGACTGAGGGTCTTAATACAACTTAATGTTTGTATTAATATGTAATATTATTACGTGTTACATGTCACTCCCTACACTGTCAAGTTTCTTGATGACTGTTGCAGTTTTATAGCCCATGCTCCACCCCCTACATACACAAACACATATAAATATATGCATGAAGTCTACATATATGCATATTCATACACACAAAAACACACTCAGAGACACACAGACAAACACATAGGCACAATACGAGTCAATATCCAAACTTTGTGCTTTTATAATGCTAACTCAGTTGACAAAGTTTCATAAGTTGAGCTCTAAACCTTACAAAATCATCGACATTGTCCTTCTAAAGTAATACTTCAAGAAGGACTTCCTTTTTTGAAATGTTGATGTCCTCTTATTTTTCTATGAGCTTCTTATCTAATGCTAAAACAATTATCTTATTCTCTGTGGTTTTGAAAAGACAAATCATCTGAAATAGGTGTTTGATCACAAACACTTGGAATTCAGCTGTAAATATTATCCCAAGTTCTTAATGCGTCTCCTCTGCTCATCTACAGCAGCAGCAGTTTGAAACTGTTAGCGTAGAAATGTCATTCGGAGATATTTTAGAAAGTTTTACTTTTTTTTCTATTTTGTATGATTAAATATTATTTTAAAAAAATCTATATATATTTAAGATTCGCACATGCTGGCATACATGGTGTGTTTTGTTGGAGTTAATTTTGTGCTTAGAACAGTTTATTTGCTGACGATGACTAAGTGACTTACTACATTTTTTAGGTAATAGTAGCTAGTGTTGCATACTGTTGCTTTTGTAGAAGAGCAGAAGAGACACACAAAATAGCATAAGGCTCAGTTTTATGTTGTTATCATATTGTTTTTTTGAGAAGTGATCATATTTGGACAAAATGGCAGAGCTGGTGGATCACAGTGGGTGAGCTTATGCGAAATTTTACTGACACAATAAAATGATAAGCTCAACAAAAGACACAATTATTTATATTTACTTAAATTTATATATTTATCTATCAATTATTTAAAGGTTTTGTTAGTGTAACTTATTAACAACTACTACAGAAGAGTCTTATCTAGAGTCTGGTCTTGACCAGCTCTAAATGTAAAGAGTCATGAGATAATTTTTGTTTTGATTTGGTGCTATATAAATAAAATTTGATTTGAAAAGTCATCTGTCAAGAAAAAAATCATTCTCACCTGTAAATAAAACATCAAACACTTCTATTTGCCCTTACAATCTTTTTTATTTTATTAAATTATACATTTACATAAACTTAGACATAAAAAAACACAGAAACGCAATACAAAAAAAACACATTACACAACAAACCAACACATTTGTTAAAAAAAGAAAATAAGGCAAAATCATACAAAACACCACAAGAAATCAAATATTATTAAATTCTCTTTACAAAGCGTAGGGCTGATTGAGAGGCCCTTAAAATCTTGACAAAATGACTGCTAGTAGACTTATTAAAGGGTCCAAACAGCCCAAATTAGACGATAATTAATTCTTGAAATAATAAATTACCTTTCCAAAGAGACATTATAGAAGGTTATCAAAGCCTTATCTGTGATGGTGCACTGCATGGTAACTCTCTTTTTGGTGTTAAATAAGTTGTTAGCTTAGAAAGTTAACATCAACAAACAAATGGTTTCAACTTTTACCATTGTGAATCTTATATATTGAATCTGGTTAAATATTTACTTTCAGGCAGTTGAATGTTCTGAGCAGGATAATGAGGCAAGAAGAACTGAAAAGCAGAAAAAGGACAGGATCGAAACTGAAATAAATGAGAGACAGACGAGGAGGAGGAGGAGCAGCTGACCTTTGCTTTGTGAATGGGGTAGGAAGAAGTGGAACGTGTGCGATGAAGGGAAAAGAGAAGAGGGAGGAGGTGTTTAAAGAGGTGAGAGGGAGGAGGAGGAGGAACAGGAGGAGGAGGGAGGAGGGGGGGTAGCTGCTCATGAAAAGAGAGAATAGAGAGAAGATGGAGGAGAGAGCAGTTACACAGCAGGAGAGTCTGAGTGCTCTCCTCCATCAGAGACTGTTGATTAAAATTTCATTGGGTGAGGCTGGAGGTCGAAGGTGACTCTGTGTGTGTGTGTGTGTGTGTGTGTGTGTGTGAGCTCTCTTCATCCACTCACTGACTCCCACCGGCTAATTATCTTTCTTTGTTCCTAAGCTCAGTGCTTTCTAATTGGCTCTCGACTGTAATCTAAACTCCTGCAACAATTTTAGAGGTAAAGTGTGATTACGTACAAAGTCAGTGAAAGATGCTCTTGGTGGATGCGAGCAGCGGCACTTAACAAAACAGCGCTATGTCATCCAGAGAAATGCATCCTTGGCCAAACACATGGAAGTGAATTTTCCTCATGGACTATTTCGTAACCTTAATATTGTATTTCTTTCATTTAGCTCTGTCTTGGAAGTCTTAAAATCTACATATCCTAAATGGAATTAGGATTTTATGCAACCATTTATATTTAATTGATCAATTTTCCAATAAATATTATTCAGTTATTCTATTTTGTGAATCTGATTGAATCGAACTGATTAATCAGCAGGAGTTTAATCAATCAATCAAATTTTGTTTATGTAGCGCCAAATCATAACAAAAGTTATCTCATGACACTTTACATATAGAGTTGGTCAAAACCAGACTCTAAGCCAATTTACAGAAACCCAACAGAATCCTCCAGGAGCAAACACTTGAGAGTGGTGACAGTGGAAGGAAAAACTTCCCTTTAACAGCAGAAACCTGGAGCAGACCCAGACTCCTGAAGGATGGATGTCTGCTTTGACCAGTTGGGGTTAAAGAGAGAGGGTAAAGGAGGAGAAAAAGAGAGAGTGATCGATAGAGAGAGATTGGGGGAGAGGGGGAGAAGGGGGGAAGTAGGGTAGACACATGGATGCAGCTGATGCACAGATAACTGAACTAGAACATCTATGGAACTACAAAATAAACACTATCATAACTATATGGATTAGGGAGTGATGACAATGAAGGCAGGAGAGAGGCAGGACCACAGCAGCAGGTCCAGAGATGATCCGGGGAAAACCTGTGAGGCGATAAAGCACAGAGACTCTGGGGAAGAAGTCAAGTCAGTAACATGTATTCACTGGGGTGTAAATAGAAGAGAAAATTACAAACAAACCTTTATATTTTTATCTCATTTGGATCCTTTTTACAGTGAGATCTGTCTTTTCCAAACTCTTAAATATGATCTCAATAACACCATGAGGTTATGTCCTCAAACCTGCCACAGATGTTCTCTTAGATTCATGGACCATCTGAGATTTTGGTGGCCAAAGGTCAAAGGTGAAGTTCACTGTGATCTCAAAAATGTCCTCGCCTAGAACTCAAGAATTCATATTATTACTTTTACTTGTGACAAAATGTCATATTCATGTGTATTAATGCGTGATTGGATGATGATGTGATGGCATTTTGTATCCAGTAGGTCAAAGGTCAGCTTCATTGTGGCATCATAATACTTTGTAAAAACACTTTTCTACTTAATATTCAACACCAAGCTCCTCAATAAAATCAGTACAAGTTACTTACTGGAAATTATTTACCGGATGCACACGTTCCAATATGGTGTTAACGTCATACAAATGTACACAACACATCCTTTAATTTGAATTTTTGTTTAAAACCATTATAAATGATGGCTGATATATTACAAATCCTCATATGACGATAGTTTTTCTGGCAAAAAAATCTTAATTTAATCACAATCTCTACAAGGACTGTTATCAAATTAAAGTCTGTTTGAAATTTGAGAAAGTTTTAAATTAAAAGACAAATTATCTGATGAATAAGGCCATATTCATAAATCTAGAAATCACTTGGAGATTAATCAGTAACAAAATTAATCAGGTTTTTCCACCTCAGACAGAGAAAGCAGCGTTCAGTCCCGTCTCTCAGATTAAAGTCTGTGGATCCACTGATGTTACCTCCCTCCACTGGGTCTCATCTCCATTAACCTCTTTGACTGAAGCCTCCTCGCACTTACAAATCAGAGCCCATAGGACTTCCTCCTCCGTTTGTCATGCTGCTTTTTCAATTAAGATCTAAACACGCTGACAGTACACAGGTGTTCACACAAACAGTGTGGGCTGTGATACTGTAGCTGCAAACTGTCATGGTTGTTAACACCACAGGTTTATACAGAAAGGGGAGCACAAAGCATGTTTGCAAGTACATTGTCTATTTTTTCTTTTCAAGTCAAAGTCAGCTTTATTGTCAGTTTTTGCCATATGTACATCACATACAGAAAAACTGAAATTGAAGACCCTGGTGCTAAAAGTACTGAAGTCACATTTTTGGACAATCCAAATTGAGCATATAAACATAGAAACATGTTCTATAAGTATTTTTATGCTATATACTTTTTCTATTGCTGCCCCAACCCTCTGGAACTCTCTCCCACCTACCATCCAACACTGCTCCGACCTCAACACCTTCAAATCACCTTTAAAAACTCACTTATTTAAGATTGCTTTTAATGTTTAACTGTTTTATATTCATATACCTGCCTTTTGCACCTGATTTTATCTTTTTTTAATGTGTTTGGTTTCTGTTTTTATCTTCTTTATGTAAAGTGTCTTTGAGTTCCATGAAAGCACTATACAAATAAAATGTATTATTATATTATTATTAACAGGCTTTTTTTTGTGACCTCAGTACTTTCATCACCAGGGTCTACAATTACAAAAACTCTTAAGGCCCCACTATGTAATAATGAACAGAGTAGAAAAAAAAAAAAAAAACTATAAACAGAATATAACTATAAATGTAGAATATAACTATAAATGTAGAATATAACTGTAAACAACAGGGGGTTGAGGAGACAATAAATAAACAATAATGATGCAGCAGTAAACTGATGGATGAGGTGTTGAGTTAAAGTGACATGAAAATTAAAATTAAAGTCACAGTATTTGTCACAACCCTACATGTATATTAATTACAATCTCTAAAATTTTTAGATATCTTTATTTTCATATAAGAAATCACATAAATGATAGAATATACTAGTTATTCATGGAGCAAAGGAAATGGGTTCTAAAGAGTTTGGTGGTGGATCAACTTTTTTTTCTGTCAATGTGAAGACCACATTTGTGGTTTGAAGCTAAATACATGAGCAACTTTATTGCTGTGAATGTGGTTCGGACATTTATATCCCCCTCAATTATGGTCATGATCAAGCAAAAAATATTACTGTAGATTAGGTGATGTTCAGGTTAATTACTGAACGTGAAAGCCGTTTATTATTAGGACATCATCATCTGTCAGATCATACTTGATAGGTTCCTGTTTCGCAGATACTTCGTCTTTTATTACACACAACTGAAACTGGGACTGATGCCGTGCTATTTGGAAGTTTTACCTCATGTCAAAAAAATCCAACCCAAAGAGACCAAATCTAACACAGAAAGTATCAGTTCATTCAAAAAGAATGTACCTGTTTTTTTTTTTGTTTGTTTGCTTGTTTGTTTTTATTTATTTATTTGTTTATTTGCACATACAGTATAAAATACGACAAATACATGTATATATCTCTTGATAGAGAGAAGGGTACAAAAATGCACCGGTGAGGTCGGAAACCCAAAGGGCTTATAGAATGACCTCATCTTAACTTAGTTGTATTTTAAACAAAATAAAAGAGTGTCATTTGCGTACCTTCCATGAAGTAGAGGGATAAAGTATGACATAAAAGTAAAAGAAATGATGGTTATATATCTATAAACATCATTTCTTTCAATAACATAAAGAGTAAAAAGAAATTAACAATAATGATAATGCCAAGCAAAAGTGAAGATCATGGGTCAAAATCATATTTCTTAATATCACATGGTAAATGGGCTCATTTTTTTAGCTAAATTTGCCTAGTTTATGGATTTAATTTGGCTTTTTGAATACAACAAGTGAAAAAAAAGTTACAACTGTTTGAAGTGTATGAAGTTTGAAAACTTCTGAAGTGTCTCAGAAGCCTGTTTTTACCTCATTATCAACTGAATAATTTATTTGCCTAAAATTATGTAAATTTACTGGTTCCTGCATTTAATGCCTTTTATTATTTATATTTTTCCAATATATTTACCTATTTTTCCCAGACTCTGAGTAAAAGTTGTGTTTTATGACTCTTGAAATTTGACACTTCAGATTTTGGCATCTGTAAGTCCATAACCACAATTTTCTGTTTTTGTTTTTTTTTTAATTTTTGAATTACTTCTGCTCACAGTTTTTTAATGACACTTGGTAAACATAATGAGGTTTAGATGCATGTTCCACTAGTTAAACAAACTTTGGAAAACTATTGCAAGTTGCTGTAAGTTATCTGGTTTAAAAGTTATTGCCCAGTGAACAGTCACTCTGTAAGTCTGTAACTGCTTGGCCAGGCCCAATAATACTAGTTGTAATAGAAACACTAAATACATAGATAAATAAATAAATAAATAGATGGATGGGAAGAAGTGAGATTTCAAAGGGATAAGAACCCTAATACGGCTAAATTAAGTTAAAATAACACACCAAAAAGAGAAATCAAACCAAAACGTGTGCTACTTAAAACACACAAAACACACACACACACACACATAAAAACCACAGGTACCGATGTTTAATCATTTCATTATGAAATGATTCTTAATTTCACACCTTGAGCTAAAACAGTTTGGGGTCGAGTCTGAGAACATTATAGTGTTATTGCACTATTTTGATGAGTTGTGCAGTTGGAGCCACTGCAAAAAAATCTGCAAGAGCTCTAGTCTGTTCACCCACTAACAAACACTCATCCTCTCTGCTGCTCTGATGCTTACTCACACATAAAGGAGATAGCTCAGTGCCAGTGGCAACCATTTGATATTGTACACACTCCAGATCATGAGACATTACGCATTCACACACATCAGTTAAAAGTCATTATGCTCTTCTCACTCTTACAAGCGCACACATCCACTGTGTACACAGCCGCATCAGCAAATTAGCTGAATAAAGAGCCTCTTTTTGCCTTTTCTTCTCAGTGGCTAATTAGCCATCAGAGCCCGCTGTGTGGAGAGAGGGAGATCCATCAAGAGGTAGAGCTTCAAAGAGCAGTTTATGAAAGCCAAAGCACTTTAATTAGGACCTATTTGTATGAGAAAACCAAGAGAGAAACAGAATCTAAAGCCAAAAGCTCTAAACGTGGAGGGAAAATAAACACACTCTTAATGTGCACACGGATAAAGAGAGACAGTAACAAACCGAAAGGATTAGACTGGAAGGGATGAGATCTTTACGCTTTCTGAAGCTGGGTATAAAGAGGAAATTCATCTAAGGAGAACATCAGTTTTGTGTTGCTTTACATGAGTGCGACTGTACAAAGTGACATTCAAGACAAGTACAAATCAATGGAAAGATGCAGAATGCTGGATGTAGGTCCAGTGATTGTAGCCGTCTTTCTCCCACAAATGTTCGCTTTAGTGTTTAGATGAAGAAAACAACTCATATAAATCCGCTGTAATTGGTATAATTACTAAGGGGTAGATTGGGTAGGTGGGTATTGTGAGGTAGTTTTCACAGAGCTGCCTCTGTTTACAGTCTTTGTATGGGACTGGAAACAATTTTAATGAGGTTTGTGCTGAGGGTAGTGTATGTTAAATGTAACAGGGCTTAGTGAGGTAAAGTCCAACATTTCATTTTAGACAGAAATGCTTCTTGAATCCCTTTTCCTGAAGTGTAAATATACTGTTCTCACTATCAGCGGACTGACTCCTAGATATACAGGGTGGGGAAGCAAAATTTACAATGAACATGTAGTTGTTTTTTCTCAGCAGGCACTACGTCAATTGTTTTGAAACCAAACATATATTGATGTCATAATCATACCTAACACTATTATCCATACCTTTTCAGAAACTTTTGCCCATATGAATAATCAGGAAAGCAAACGTCAAAGAGTGTGTGATTTGCTGAATGCACTCGTCACACCAAAGGAGATTTCAAAAATAGTTGGAGTGTCCATAAAGACTGTTTATAATGTAAAGAAGAGAATGACTATGAGCAAAACTATTACGAGAAAGTCTGGAAGATACTATTAAAGAAGAATGGGAGAAGTTGTCACTCGAATATTTGAGGAACACTTGCGCAAGTTTCAGGAAGCGTGTGAAGGCAGTTATTGAGAAAGAAGGAGGACACATAGAATAAAAACATTTTCTATGATGTAAATTTTCTTGTGGCAAATAAATTCTCATGACTTTCAATAAACTAATTGGTCATACACTGTCTTTCAATCCCTGCCTCAAAATATTGTAAATTTTGCTTCCCCACCCTGTATATATCATTTACATGCACACTAGTACTCCTCAGTCAGTCCAAAAATGACAAAAAATCAGCATATTCTGTTTAGATATTCTGAGTATAGGCCTGGGACATTTTTCCAAATAAGGTCTTGGATATGCTGATATTATTCAGGTTTAGGAGCATGTTTTGGATGCAGTGGATTCAGAATATGCATCTCACTCAGGGTTTTTATGCCAATTTGTGTTACACAACCTCTTGCTGGTTTGTTTCTCTGTGTGCATTGTAAACAAACCAACGACCAAACAATTCTGCAAGGCTGGAGTAGAGACGCATGGTCAAAATAAAAGCTCTTCTACACTTAAACATTATGGATATGTTTGCACAAAAATAGCAAGAAGGACAAAGAAGCTATTACGACTCAAAGACGCAAAATGGCACATGCAGCTCCAGGCCCTGGACGTGACAAATGACATGTGAGGTTGTCATTTATCTGAATATGTGGAAATATATGAAAATTTTCATTTAAATTTATGGACATCTAAGGAATATTGACATTTCAGAATAAGGTAAATGTAGTTTTTTTACGTTGAAATACAATATAATGCTTTCCAGATTATAATTTTGAGCAACAGTACAAGGAAATGTTGATTAAGTATCTGCCAAGTTCCATATGTGGACTGACATCAGTAAAATCTTCACTGACAACGTATTTTGTTTGCTTTCTACCAAAATGGAATAATCCAAAGAGCGATTACGTCTGTCAGAACAATGTCATTATCAAAGCACTTTGCTGTAAATGTAATTTGTAGGAGACATGGTTTCCCAGTTGTATCTTGGCCTGGCAGAGCTGTTCATTGTCTGCCAGGGCCCAGGATAAAACAAGAACAGCAGCATCTGAAGACTCTTAACCCTTTATTGGGCAAGTGACTATTTTTGGTCATTTCTGAATGCTTTCCAAGTAACAGTGACAGCAACAGTTACAGTGGGTCAACGATCTCAGGTCCAATGTGGTCTCCAGGGTCTGTAAGGTCCACCTCTGCATGAACAGTGAGTGGACCTGCTTTCTTAGGTACCATGAAGTAATGGTACTAATGTAAGGAATGACGTTCAAAGGGATAATGTGGATGTGGACAGGGGTCTGGGTCAGCACTGATGTTGGTCCAATGTTGTAAAAGTCATGTTATAATGTTCTAAAATATATATGTTCCTTTCACCTTACATGTGTTTCTCTTGTATTTTTTATATTTACTTCTTGTATTTTTTTTAATTTTATTTTCATTTTTTGTCACTTGCGGGTAAGGAACCAAATATGGTAACTTCACTGACCTCCATTTTTTACATAACAATACAAAATTTTGAAAAAAATTCTCAAAAGTAATATAGTCTTGTTAGGTTTTCCAATAACACACTTAGGTTGAAATTTTGAATTTCATAGTATTTCTATAAAGGGTTAATGATCACTAGTCACTTTTCCATTGGACATATGCGCAAAACTTTACTGATATTTACTAAATAGCGAAAAAACAGAAGTGTGTAATTTCAATTTTTCCATTAAATCACAAATGCTTTAGCAGAATATGTGGGTTGTCAGCAATTGTAATCCGCAATGTGTGTGTGTGTCCATATGTACACGCTAGAGAAAGAAAGAAAAGTTATAGAAATATTCAAGAAGAAATGGAAGAGGGAATGAAAGATTTTTAGCAGAATTTATTTTCATTGTTACTATTACCAGTTAATTTGAAGATTATTATCAATAAACGAAATATAGCACAACCAAAAGCATTTTTCACAGACAATAGTCGATTTTCCATGGGACATATGCGCAAAACTTTACCGATATCTTCTAAATGTCAAAAAAACAGGAGTGTCGAGTTTTCCATTAACTCACAAATGCCATGATTTGTTTATTTCTTATCACGAGATGACACGAGAAGTCCTTTAATAAACTTAATCAGCATAAATATTATGTTGATTTACAGATATATTCATTAATATTATATATTACCCCTCTATCCCATACTAGATTAAAAAAAGTTTCGGTTTCCTGGTGTGTCCACACATACCGCGCCATGTTTCTTTTAAAACTTGTCTTCATCGCTTGTTGTAACATCTGTCACATTATTTATGTGACTCTAGTTATAGAAAAAGGTCTTTCCATTGCAGTTTTGTGTGATATTCCAGTTGCACTATGCCCAAAAAACAGCCTCTTGCCAGCACAAAAACTTATAATCGAAAAACAGGAGTTTTGGCAAAATTGTCGTTCTTCCATTGGGTGCATTTTTATGCGCAAGTTATATTCGCTCAATTTGAGGGTCAATGAAAAAGCGACTAATAAGAAATGGGTTTATGAATAAGAATGCAAAATTAAAGCAGGTGGAATCAGTTAAAGGCACAAAGTCATGCTAGTTTTAATACTTAATGAGGTTTGTGGGAGATGTCAAGAATGGTTAACATCTGAAAATCCACTGACTGGTTGGAATTTCTCAGGCTAAAGCAGGTTCTGAGTGGAAAAAAACCCCCGCTCTGCTCAGATACAGTGTCATGTGAAGAAGATCATTACAGAAAGTGTTGCTTTGGAGAATCTTGTAAAACCCTTAATTTCCCCATTGTCCTAATGGAAACTTGGTAATGGTGGCATAAGTGCGTGCATGTAAACACAGACAGACACGCCTCCTGCTGAATCCACTCGTGTCTGTTTGCTGAGCTCCACCTTCGATGATCCTTTGTCTGTCAAAAGCTCTTAGTGCTCCCAAGCAGAGCCCTGTGCTCTCTGCATTCATTATTAAAGGACCTCAGCAAGCGGAGAAAACACACACACATACACACACACTCATAGGCAGGCCCTGCACATCAGCGGTAGCTATTTTAAACCTGATATTAAATGAAACACTCAAACAAGAAGGAAAAATGGGGGTGCAAGAGGACAATATGGATTTGTTTTTTTCATCTCTATATACAGACATATGGCAGAAGCGATTAAATACATTTATATTTCCATATAGCGATTACACATAAAATACAGATGGTTTTAACATGTATACAAAATGATTTATAGGCGGCTTAAATATGAAGTGCAGTATGTGGACTGCAGTTCATATTGGACTCCAACTGTGATCCTACATTCATCTCCAAGCACTTTGTTTGACTTTGACCCCTATACAATACAATACAATATAACACAATACAATACAATATAATACAATGCAATGCAATACTTCCATCATTACATTATGCAACTCCAAATGTCAAGAAATAAAAGGTCAGTGGGTTCACTCACAACACTTAGAGCACAGGTGTCAAATGTGCGGCCTGGGGGCCAAATCCGGCCCCTCAAAGGGTCCAGTCCGGCCTGTGGAATGAATTTGTGAAATGCAAAAATTACCCTGAAGATATTAAGAATCAATGGTGTCAAAATCATTTTAATTCAGGTTCCGCACACAGATCAATGTGATCTCAAGTGGGTCAGACCAGTACGATACTATTATAGTAACTTATAAATAATGACAACTACAAATTTTCTCTTTGCTTTAGTGTAAAAAAAGTAAAATTACATGAAAATGTTTACATTAACAAACTATCCTTTTTCAAAAAAATGTGACTAACAAACTGAACAAATATGAACAACCTGAAAATGTCTTAAGAGAAGCACAGTTTATGCAATTTTACCAATATTGTGCCTGTTACTAAATGTTTTGTGTATTTGTAATAGTAATGTAAGTTGTAACGCACATGTGTAAATGATAAACTGATAAATTGAGGCAGAGTAATATTAAAATTGCACTTGTTATTCTTAAGACATTTCAAGTTGTTCATATTATTCAGATTTTTACGAAAACTTTGTAGATGTAAACATTATTACAATATAAATTTATGTTTTTTGCTGTTATGTTTTTTACTGGTCTGGCCCACATGAGATCAGATAAGGGGGAATGTGACCCCTTAACTAAAATGAGTTGTGTGATGAGTTAAGAGACAGTCACAGTATATTTTTCACTTTCTAATCTTGAGTTTCATCAAACATTGGGTGATGGGACTGTCAATGTGAACTGAGGGATGAGGCACATTTGTCATCTGTGACAAATATGCATTATTGTACGACTCTATATCTTAGCTTTTTCTTCCTACACTGTATTTGTTTGTGTTGTCGACAACATTTCCAATCAGAGATCGACTGGAGTATTACAGAATATTGTATTCTGCTTTTCTATTGAGGCAATTGTTGCATCAGTGTGATAGCACAGTCGTAGGTATAGGATTTCCTGACATTTCTCTATTATTATTTTAAGAGCTCCATGTTCAGTTTTCCAGAAAATGCACTGTACTGGAAGAGGAAATCATATATAATGACATAAAATGACATTCATAGGGACCCTTATACCCTGTTATTTCTTTTAACTCAGGAGTAGCCAAGATCATTCAGCAATATTACAGCTTTTTAATGCAGTTGTGTGTTATTTTTCTCTCATGTTACCAAACACCATGAGGCAGTAATTCCAGTAGCGCCCATAAGCCTCAGAAACATGACATCTGAACACATCTAACATATTTAAAACACTTCATCATTTTAGTCAGGATTTAAAGTTAATCCAAAACCCTAAAGGAATTCAATTCACTTCAAGCTGATGATTTGATCTTATGACTTTTATGAGGCTTAATCTTTAACTTTGGCACCGTTTAAAGCTTTCTGATGGGTTGTTGCTGTGGGTTCTATAGACTGGACTTAAACCTCAAGTGAAATGACTTTAATATACTGTTAAATTGTTTTGCTGAATGTATTTCAAGCAAAACATATTTTCTGCATGGATTACTAAGTCTTTATGACCATCTAATTCAGCAGTACTTAGAGGTCAGGGCTGTGAGAAATGACAATGTGTGAAGAACAGGAAATATCTGTCATTTTTTGATGTGTTCTATTATTTATGCATTAGTTTTTGTCATTGTGGTGGTGTGTGTTCTTCCACACGGGATGGATGCACAAAGGAAGTTGGCAACAAAAAGCAACATACAAACATAGAAGACGCTGAACATGAAACAAAATGGGGTAATTCTGAACAAGAATTGGTTACAAGATCCAAACAAAAAAGAAAAAAAATAATTAAATGTGGTAATATATAGGGGTGTGTATTGGCAAGAATCTGGCAATACTATACAAATCACAATACTAGGACCACGATACGATATATTGCGATATATCACAATACTGTTAACAAGGCAATATTTTTTTGTTTGTTTTGTTTCTTCTTCTAAGAGATTATTTCCTGGAAAAACTGAATTATACCAGAAATATGCACAAATACCAAACACATTTTTATTTGATCAGAGCAAGATTTAATACTATGTCACAAAACTTTCCTTTGTAAAAACTAACTTTTTTTTTTTTTTTTTTTACAGATAAATAAAAAGTAAAATTACAAGTACAAAAAACACGCACACAAACAAATAAATGCAATTGTGTTTAACTATGTTTATCCTGCTCAAATGTTAATATTCTATTAGTTGTGGAAATAATGCATAGTGTACAGTCCCTGAACCATCCAACATCAGAACATTATTTTTGTTCGATCCCAACAAAGGAACAAACATCTGCCTCTTTCACATAGTAAAAAGTGCTTTTAGGATGACTGATAACACTGTTTTGTTAAATAATGGTTATTTCAGTTTAAAAAATCTACATGCATGGCCTGCAATATCACAATGCTACTCTTTTAGTATACAAACAACAGAGTAAAATACCCCTGTGAATATAGAAATAAAAGAGCTTGCAAGATTCCCCCAAAAAATAATAAAAAACAAAAACATGAACCTCTGCCTTATCTCCATTTGAATAAATACCTAAAAATATTGATACAGTACTTTTTTAACATTGATACAATATCATGAAATGAAATATCACGATATATTGCGGAATCGATATTTTCTTACACCCCTAGTTATATGTAGTGGTCATTTCATATTATTGCGATGTAGTGTTAAGAGGCTCTCATATAGCAATTCTTGGTAATCTATTGGTAAAATCATTCTGACTTTTCATAACGCAGTTTTACTGGTGTTATAATCTTTTCCTGCCTTTCCCAAACTAAGGGTCAGGAACCTAAATGGGTGACGAAGCTGTTTTTAATGGTTTTCCAACTGCGAAATACACAATAATGACATGTTTTGTGCATTAAATTTTAAAAGAAAATAGAAGTGTTTATAAATGTTTGGCTATATGTAAAATGCACTGCAGAGGTAAGAGATATGGTAGAACAAATGATGAAAAAAAAAAGACAGAAACAACACTAAAGGGGTCATATATTGTGAAACCCATTTATATAAGTTTTGGTTCATTTATTTGTGTATTTGAACCCTAATACAGTCTACTCTCGTTAAACCGCCCGCCGTTATACCGCCATTTCCGCCTATCACCATCCGCCAGCCCAGTTCCATGCACAAACAACACTTATACCATTGATTTCCCGACCGTTATACCGCCAGTGTGATTGCCATCGAGTACACATAAATTTTAACAATGCACTGAAACAAACGCGCCAGACGCTGATCGCGACAAGCTACGAGTAGGTCTACGGAACGGCCACCGTTCATTTATCGCAGAACACTCAGTAGGTCAGGATGTCGGGAAGAGGACGTGGGATTAAGCCAAAGCCTCAAGATGATGGGGTGTCATTTCCCGACACGGTATAATAATGCTTAAAATGTTTCCCCACTTTAAATGATCCCTTACAACATAACAGAATCAAGATTTATTTAGAATTATTTATAATTAGAACGGGTTAACGGAGGCAGCATAGACACCATATAGTAAAGACATGCACATTATGGACGCAACCCGTTGTAACGCCATTTTTGCTATATCGCCAATTTGGCCGTGAACGGAAGTTGGCGGTATAACGAGAGTAAACTGTAGTTCATAGAGTTTGAATTTGAACCCTCCAGGTGCTGCAAAGCTATCTTTATATTCATTTTGGCAAAAATCTAGTGGATTTCTACAACCTGTTTTGATTCCTGCTTAATTTGTTACACTTTATAACTAGTTACATCATGACATTTACACATACAAGGTCAAGACTTCCGATGAACCTTTCTCTGAGTATGACATAATTGTTTGTCAGCAGCAGTGGTTGTAGTCCATACTGAAAATATGCCCAAACTTCGAGTTGATTACCTAAAATGTTCAGTTGTTGGTTGAACGGGACAGAGCAGCACAGCCAACAATCTGGAGAGGGTGGTGCCTGAAGTGGCTCATTTGTATTTAAAGTGCCAGCGCTCAAAACGACCTTTTTGGTGTCATTACTCAGACATAGAATTGAAGATGGACCTGTGGAGTTGAATTAATGAAGAATTCCGACCCAAGCATAGCATTTACAGTATATGTAGACCACAGGGAAATGTTTTAAAATGCATAATTCCATTTAAAAAAGCCAAATATCACTCCTTTAAAGATGTAACATCACATAAAACAGAGGCTTTTAGACACTGTTTTGAAAGTGGATGAGAAAAATGTAGGCACTATTAAAGGTGTGTTTTTGTAGATTTGATTCCCAAGAGAAAAAAAATTAACATTTGGGTCTCAAACTGAGAATGTTTGCGAACCACTGGTCTATTCTGTTGACATATTTTATTTCTTTTTATTGTAATGACAGACAGTATTATGTCCATTTCACTAGAGATTCCTAACTTTATGAGGTGTGCCTGAATGCACCATGACGTCTATCGACGTCCACTTGTTTAGAGTTGAAGAGGTGCATGATATCCAAAATGTATCATCATTATTGACCTACATTCTAATCCAGTCTTGTGTTGAGATTGTTTTATTGTCTGGCTCTTGTATTTCTTCCATTATGGGGACATAGAATACATCTATTTACACAAGCACTTGTTTAGGGGGAACAATTCCATGCCCCTTGAACATAAATCATTAAATTCAAGGGTTAAAAGTTGTTTTAAGGTTAGAGCAGGGGCTGGGGAATGTAGTACGAGTGTCCTCACAATGCTATTTGGCACAAAAGTGTTTGTGTGTCTGTGTGTGTGTTGTCTGATGTGACCTTTCTCCATATGGTGTGGGACTGAGCACAGGGACAGGAGGTGAGCCCTACACATGCTATCAGTCTGAGCAGTTAGCCAGCAGCCACACACACACACACACACACACACACACACACACACACACATGCTAGTTGTGTTTCCATGTGTTTGGGGGACATTACATTGACTTGCATTCATTTCCCGGAGATGCTGGGTTCCCATAATGTCAGACCAGTACTACACACACACACACACACACACACACACACACACACACACACACATACACACACACGTCCTGCAGGCCCTACATGTCATTGTTACCTGATATTCATGGTGTGTAGGAAACACAGAGGAAGAGAAGGTCATGTGTGTGATGTCAGAAGCGGTGCGTTCACTGCCGACCACGGGTTTGATTGCAGCTCGCTCCTTTTCCACAGCCTCGGGCTCTCCCTACCCTCTGTCTACCCCGCCTACTTCCCACAATCCTTAGCATCCGTCCGGCCCCTGCCAGGAGACACACAGTCCTTGCTATTTTTGATTTCGAGCCCAAGTGCAAACAGCGGTACATTACGCCTTCAGAAAATGACTGTTCTATGGTTTTTATTCTTTATCAAACAAAACTAATATCCATACTCCCGTTGTCGTGTCAGGGGGAAATGAATAATACATTTAACACACAGCAGCAAAATACAGTTAATTCCACGTTCTTGATTCAACAGAGCAATGCAAGAGGTTATGATGACAACATTAAAATATGGAGAAAAAAGTGAACTTGAGAAATATTTCACTTGTGTTCTGTAGGTAGAAACCTCTTTGAAGATGAAAGCATCATCTCCATAAATGTTTACCGTCTACAAGAACCTTTTGTGTCTTTTCAAAGTAAATGACACAACTGTATGCTCACTCAGAAGACACAATTATTTATTAATGTGTGAAGGCTTCTATGGCGTGAATACAAAACAAGAAAGGAGATGTTATGATATTTTCTTGACTTTTATTAGACCATAGTGCACCTTTACACAGTTAAATATGATAAATGAACACTATTTTGTCCCTTACTTTCATCAGTTAATACTCAGTCCTCAAGGATAGATGGAGGAAATGACAATAATAGAGGATTAAGATGAAACTGTTCAGACCTATACCCTGTCCACATTAATACAGATCATTTTATTAACATGTACACTGCAAAAAAGGCCTGTACAAAAACAAGAAAATGAAACTCATTATTGGGTTAAATTGTTTTATTTCAAGTAAAATTATCTGCCAGGGTGGTAAGAAAATTGCACTTATGAAGTCTTCTTGAAATAAGAAAATATTACCCCAGGATTATATGTGCTAAAATTCTTATTTTAAGCAGAATGTACTTGTTTCAAGTCTTCATAGTAAGAATTTTTTTTATCTATCTATCTATCTATCTATCTATCTATCTATCTATCTATCTATCTATCTATCTATCTATCTATCTATCTATCTATCTATCTATCTATCTATCTATCTATAACTCAATAGATATGTATCAGCAAAACTGCATAAAACACTGTGTTACTGTGTCCACCATACTCATCCCCCAACAATGGAGCTTGTTTTGTTTTAAATATTTCTTAAAATTTGTTGTAATATCTAAGTGGGGTAGCTCAAGATGAAAATTATTGGAACAATTCAAAAAATCTATACAAGATGAAATCTCAATTTAAATCTAAAAAATGATCTTTCAAGCTAAATATTCCAAATTCAAGTCAGTTTAAGTCAGACATTACTTTTTTGCAGTACATTTGCCCTCTCAACATAAATTCTGTTGACACATTTATTTTATAAAAATATCTAATTGTAAAACAACTCTCAAACTTTCAAACAAACATTGTTTTTAGACTTTAAACTGTGAACACAATGGATAATGGTGGATGCAATGGACTCAGAGTTTGTTCGTTTGTTTGGAAGCTGAGCATTTGGTTTGAGTTGTCCAAGTGTTTTCTTTGTATTATGTAGACTAGCAGCATTGTACCCATGGTGCCATTGTACAATAGCATGATAAAAATCACCCAGCATACCTCACAACATTTGAATGCGGACATAAAATTGTGCCCAGTAGATAGTCAGGTAATGTTTCTATTCATTTGGTGAGTTTGGTGGCGATCGGGTCTGTGAAGGCTGAAGAAAATTCGTACAAATGCCCTCCTGTGCTGCAACATTGATCGGGCGGACGGACAGACATGTAACGTGCATTATATAGTAGGATTTGCCACAACACCAGTACATTTGTTCGTCCCCTAAATGTGTCTATGTTGACCTCCATCTTCTGCAGGTCATACACTAATTTATACATCTGCATTTAGTGTTTGAGGGGTACATTCATATGTTTGTTACACAAAACAACAGCACACATACACAAATTAGGATGTGATGCAGTCATTTTCTTATTTCTTCATTTTCTCTGTCCATAATACACACACCAGGGGGTTTAAAACCCTTCACTTGTAAAAGCGTTTGTAAGTTTCTGCAACATAAATATGCAATTTACATGTGGACAAGAGGCCCAAACATACAGAAAAAGTAAGCCTATTTGTATGGACAGGGCATCAGTCACAAATGAAACAGACTTTAAGCTGGTTTCCACTCTTGAATTTTGTCTCAGATCTCTGAAATGACAATGATCGAAGTAAAGAGATAAAGTAGCCTCTTCAGTGAGTTCAGCTGGGTATTGTGTTACCCACAGATATTACTGAGGAGGACGTCAAGGAATTTATAGCAACAATCGACAAAAGTTTTCTTTACAGAATCGCTATCAGTATTACAAAGAACTGTGGCTTCGTCTTTGCCTCTAAATTCTTATCGTCCTCATGTTTCGTTATGAAGCACTTGTTAGACCTTAAAGAAATAACTCTGAATGCATTCATATGCAAATGAGCATCCTAAAGCCATAAAAAAACTTTAAGAGGAAAGAAAAGGAGGGGGAGGGAAGTTGAGCTTATCAGTACTCAACAGATGTTATGACTAAATGTGTTAGTTTGTCTCGTCACTGAGGCTGAGATGAGAAAAGCTCCAGTACTGACCTGTGTGAAGGGATGGAGTCGGCCGGCAGCTGCTAAGAAAAAACACTCCTCAAGTGGCTGTAATTTGCGCTGATGACAGAGGTGGACGGAGCCAGAGGATCAAGATGAGGACCACCTCCATCTGCCACAGGCCTGGGGCCAAACACAGGAAAATAGTATTCCTTGTAGATATACAAGGTGCTGGAGCAGAGTATCATGTAATGCAACTGCAGTTCCAGCTCTGTGTGCTCTGTCTTTCACAAAAACATTAGGAAATACCTGTTATTTACCATAGTAACACTGGGCTTTAAACCTTTTAGGTCCTTAACCCTTAGGGGTCCACGGTCACGGCCCCATGACTGAATCACATGATGTTTTCAACACATCATAGCGTCAGAAGTCGGTCACGTAGGCCACTGGAGATAATCGCATTCAAAAGGGCAGACTTGAAACACTCTCCCACTTCTTGGATGTTGATAGAACAAATACAACTGGAGATATGACGTTTTGAACTCAGCAAACAAACGTGAATAAGAGTATGAAAATGACACGGACGGGTGTTATATTTCTGACCATATCTTCGTCATTTTTTGTCCTTTTTCAAAATGGAAAAAAGTGGTTAAATCTGCAGATTGTAATTCACAGACTGCATTAGCATTAGAGGTAAGGGTGAGAATGACCCCCACCTGAACCGGAGAAAACACCTATGTGAAGATATGCTTTTATGTCAAATATTTGATCATAGTTTTAATTTATTACTATTTAGATTTTGTATACCTAATATTTGGAACCAATATTCACTTTTAAAGTCTTTGAAAAGGTTTGTTAAGCGTCTTTGTGTTATTTATGTAATAGATTATATACATTTGTCAAATCGGATTTTATATTTTTTGTGTTTTTTGGCCTTTTGTGTTAATATAGTAGGTTAAAGTGAAAAAATAATAGGCAGATGAGATAGATGAAGTTGTGCTGAAAAAAAGATACCAAACATGGGTATAGTAAAGATTTCTTTATATAGTATATGAAAGCAAAATCAAAAGTACTCAAAAACGGCCAAAATAGGCTCAGACCCCTTAGGGTTACCATCACACCGTACTCTGCACTCTGCCTCTTGATGTTCTCTATAGAAGTATGATTATTATGCTCAAATCATTGCTTGTCTTGCTTCAGAGCAAATGCAAACAAGTGTCCATGTGTTGACTGTGTGTCCACTGATAACAGTAATCCATTGTTTTTCAAGTATATTCTTTTATCCGTTCCTGTACATCCCTCTTTGCAGTCATGCCACTGTTTCAGTCATTTTTTTATAGTCTAAAGTGAAATTGCTGTTGAATATTTAGGACCCTAATTTTATTTTTCTCATCTTGAAATCTTCCTTGTCCATCTGTGTGGTGCTCCAGCCCCCAGTACATACCGCACATGCTATATGAATGGAGGATATGTGCAAAAAGGAGATTTGTTCAAATGAGAACAACACAAGTCTGTTGATATGACGATCTTGGATATTAATTGTACTTACCTCTCAGAACCATGTCGGTCCACCTTTATGGCATGTCATCACTCTGCAACTTTAATCAACAAGAAGCAGTAAGCAGAAAATACTAACACTTTCCACCTATTCCAAAAGTTTCCAAAAGTGGCTAGTGCAAACAATTGATCTCGTTCATATATCTAATTCTGCAGTCGACTGAAGGCAGCAGGAGAATGATGGGTCTGGTTTACAGTGCATATACTATAATTTGAACCACTGGAAGTCAACTTGTGCAAAACGACCTGGGAGGAAACACTCGAGCTACTGGAATATACTGGTGCAAATCACAGCAGCAATAACAAACAACCACATGTAGACCGAAGCAATTTATAAATAGTTCAAGGAAGTAGGAATTCCAGGAAACAAAAGTTTAGAGAACAGTGTGTTGCTTTTAAGGACATTAAAGTAGGTTAGTGACTGGAAGGTTTGCGGCTCAATTCCCCTGAGGTAATGTGGCAGGTGCCCTTGACCAAAGGCACTGAAGTCCAGCAGGCCAACTGTGGCGCCGCTGTACTGCTGCCAAAACAAGGACCTGTATGCTTTATGAAAAAATGTGCAGGTGTATATGATATCTTTGTATTTGTCTTTGTACAGGTCAAATAAGCAGTTATAAAAATACCTTCCTGCTATCCTCCACGTTTTTTTTCTCATCATTTTCTTTTTATTCCATTGCCTTTATTTGCTCCCCCTCCATCATCATTCTCTCTTTCCTTCCTCCATCTTGCAATATAACTTACATGGCTGGTTGATTTGGGTGAGCAGAGGGAAACAGGCAAGGCTTCCACAGTTCAGGGCTCCTGAGAGCTCTGCCAGGCAGAAGCAATCAATCACAGACTAAATCCCTCCTCTCTGTGGACCGCTGTGTGCCAGGTGACATGGTCAGCAGCTGCAGAAAACATAGTGCCTACAGTGGGTATTTGAATTGAATAGACTAGTAAACACGTCCTCAAAAAATTCACAGGCTGAAGTGGACTGTGTTTTAGATTAGAGTCTTCAGTGATTGTCTCCATCCCAACAAACTAATGACCATACAGTGAAAGTACTCAAAGTTCTAGCATGTCTGGGCATTAAAGTTGCAGTGTGTGGGATTTTGGGAGATCTGTTTGCCTTCATGTAGTCCATCATCTTGCAGCGCCATGTTTTTACAGTAGCTCACAACAGGTGAACATGGCTCAAGACTCTGAAGAGTACCGCTTGTGGTTTTTGCGTTTTGGTAGCTGCTGTAGGTTGTTTTATGCAATTTGAATGACAAGGCAAAATGATATGTATTTCATTAGTCGCAGTCTGCAGTACCACTATGAACCATTAAAGATGGGGTAGGAGATCCTAGAAAAACAGTTCAAGAAAGCTGCATTTTGAAAATGCACAATTCAAAATTCCAAACCCCTTTCTTCAGACTTTCTTCCCCGAAGCCACGCCTCCAGAGTACCAGAATGTGCAATTGCAGTAAGACTGATGTTAGGCTAGCAGCCCACTGAAATGTGCTTTGAACGCTGTAATCTATGCCGTTCACCACATGTTTGTCGGCGGAACAGCCTCAATTCATACCTGGCTGGCTAACGTTACATTCTCTAGTGATTTATGTTAGTGACAAAACAGTTTGCCGGTGAACTTTATATCGTATATCAAATGGCAGTTGAGTTTGTTAGACATATCACCATTTATTTTGATGGGCTGGTTAAAATGTCTCGATGGTGTTTTTTCAGTCCTGTCCGTTCTACAGGTGGCTAAATTTTTTTTTATTTTTGTGTTAGAGCATTTAATTAATTGGTTGCAATTGGGGTGTGAAGGGGATTTTAAGCAATATAGTAAAAAATGCTCCAGGAAAACATCTCCTACTCCACCTATAAATCCAACAGACTGAACATTTACATATGTATAAAAAAATTATATTAATTACAACCATGCACCAGGGTTCAAAACACAACACAACTAGGCCCACAAACTGTCCATATCCATGACTTGGTGCATTTATTTTTTCTTTCTTTCACTGGCTGAATGAAAGACAATAATTGACAGTCTCAAAATGGCTGGTATCATATGAATGGGGCTGTGAATTAGGCTGTGAGTTAGTTGTGGTGGCACTGATTTGCTCTTCTGTACAGTCATGAACTTCCTGACCAATGACTAAGAAATCCTCCATTCTGGGATCATCCTGTTTCACCAATACCTTCTGTTAGCTAACTAGCAAAGAAAAAATGATCAAATCAGACACAGGTAGCTAACAACATTAAATTCCCTACAGGGTCAATGGTAATAATACTATAACCTCATAAAGAAACCAGATAGGAGGGATGGTCCTCATGAACACATTGTGTTAGCAGAATAATCTGGAAGCTAATGTATCCTTTGGTCTGGCAGATTGTATCTGGTTTCTCCTCCTGTGGTTTCATTTCACATTCCATTACACTGATTGGTCGGAGGTCTGTCCAGTTGCACCCACTAATCATGCCTTTTGGAAATCAACAATGAACTGATAGGTTCTAGGCTAACTCTGAGTATTGGATGGACAATGCCAGGCTAGGAGTGCCCATCTAATTTGATTTGACTGATCTGATGCAGAGGATTAAAGTCTTATAGGACAGAAATGCTCTATAAATATGACAATAATTCAAATTTGACAAGAATCTTGCAAAATAAAAATGTGTTTTCTCACTCTGGATCCTTGTGTGTCCTTGTCTTGCAGACATGTCTAGAGTTGGAGAGGTACTTACAGACGGAGCCTAAGCGACTCTCTGAGCTTTTCGATGAGGAGCTGGACTGCCTGTTAACGCCAGCCTTCATGCAGGGTGGTGATAGTGACGAGGACCTGATGGACCCCCTTCTTCCCAGCCTCCCTGACCAGCCCAGCCCACCACCTCTACGTGTCTCTCTTCCCAAGGTTCAGGCCAAAATTCTCCAGGTGTCCAATCCAAGCAAGAGCCAAGCAGAAGCTGGGACTGAAACTTTCACATCCAAGGAGCAAGGCCTCGGTGGCGTCAGTGCTGCACAGCTCAGTGCCGCTGTCACTTCCCTAACACCACCATCGTCACCGGAACTTGGCCGCCACCTTATCAAACCCACACAAACGCTGACAGCAACAGCCGACGGTACACTAACGCTTAAACTGGTGGCAAAGAAAGTGGGGTTAGGAGCAGCTAAGTTGGTGGCAGCACGAGCGTTACCATCCCCGCTGAGCCGAGGAGGAGCCCTCAGTGACAGTGAGCAGGGGGGAGGTCTGGGAGGGGATGTACCCGAGAACAAGAAGAGAGTCCACCGGTGCCAGTTTAATGGCTGCAGGAAAGTTTACACCAAGAGCTCCCATCTGAAGGCACATCAGAGGACTCACACAGGTATGGGAGAATATTTCTATCATTCGGCTATCTACCCCTGCACTTTAGCTCTAAATGAAACAATAACTGCAAGGCTCAAGTGCTGACTTGCTCAGATAATGCTCCACGTTTATTAACTTCCTCATAAGTCTTCATACTAGCTCAGTGCCAAAAGCCCCCCGCTTCAGTAATTGCCTGATGATTGATAGACTTGTTGTAAATTACTTAGCGAATTCAGCCGTGTCCAGCTGGGTTGGACACGCAGCTTTAGCCGCTAACTACAGCTGCCCTCTCGATGACCCACAGACAAAACACACACCAAGCTAATATGTCCAGGGAAGGGCTGTTAGACATGAGTTCTCCTTGGTGTTAAAATGTGGAGATGAGCAGTGAAGTATGAGCAAAGATGGATTTGACTGGTGCTGGTGGGTGAAGAGGGTTTTGAACCTGAAAATCACATGTGTACTAGCAAGAAGTTTAGTCTATAAGAAAAAGCCTTTTCCTTATGTTCTGCATAATTATAATGGTTTTGTCTCTGTAAACTTCTGTAGTTATGATTTTGCATCTCAAAAATGAACCTGTATGTCTAGAGAGGTACTATTATTAACCAGAGGAGCTGTGATTGCTTTGGTTGGACTGTTTTTCTTCTTCCATGACAAGTTGGTAATGTTGCTGGAGGTCAATGAACATAAAACAAGTTGATTTAAAGAGCTACCCCCCACCAGCCACATACAACCCTGTAGGCTTCATTTGGATCACAGGCGTTAGGGTTGATTTAGGATTTATTGTCTAGATTGATTTTTATTACCCCACCCCCCAAAGGGGAGGCAAGGGGTATTGTTTTTGGTTTGGTTTGTTTGTTTATTTGTTTGTTAACACTCTAGCAGCAAAACTTTTGGTTGAATTCATACCAAATTGGGTTTATAGATTGCCAGTGACCCAGAATGGATGTCATTACAATTTGGGAACAGTAGGTCAAATTTTGTTATGAATTTTTAAAATCTTCCCATTTACTCATAATGGGGGAAATATGTGTGAGGGGTGGGGGTTGTTGTGCCTGGCACCACTTGTTGTTTCTTTAATGTGGCCAATATGAGAATCCAGTTTGAACAGGTCCCAATCCTGACCTGCCAGACATGTGCAAAAGAACACAAAGACATCACATGCAGCTTGTTTAGTTGAAGTCTATTTTCTGTGACGGTGCAACCACAGTCTTTTGCTGTTTTACAATATGACTCCTCAAGTTTTCATCATTCCAAATATGAGGCCAAACCATTTTCCATGTTGGTATTCACCAAGTGACTCTCATCTTTGGTTGGACTGTTGTTAAATTTTCAAAATGGTTTGATTAGAAGACTCTCCCTAAGTGAAGGAGAGGAAATGAGACTACTAAAGCCTATGATTTAGAGTACAGTTGCTAATAAATACTAAATAATGAAAGTTACATAGTCATATTGGTTCAGTTTTAGTCTCTTGTGTCTCCTCACATGTTACTCCCTAAAAATACATGGACTTTCTAGTAAACAAACACAACATGCACCGTGCACATCCCCCCCTCCTTCCGGTGAAATGTAATTCTTGTTTGCATCAACAGTAAATAATTTAAGGTTCGTCAGACAATAATAGCTCCATTAGTCTGTTTACAATAATGTCATGTTGTTTATTATTGATGAAAAACAAGTTGGATTTATTGCTGTTGCCATCAGGTTGCTGATGTAGGACGCTTTAGTTTGACACAACCTGTCATTATGACGGATGCAGGTTCAGCCAGTTAGAATAAATCAAACCATTTTAAGCTTTTATACCAGACTGGACCAACCAAACTGGAAAATGACTCATATTTACTGCCACCGGTGAAGAATTATGAGAGATGTTGATCTAGAGTGATGTGGAAGCTGCATGAATTCTGACATGTTTATTACAAAAATGTAGACCTGTTTCTGATTAGGGAGCACATATGGACGTGGTCTGGATCAGTATTGAAAAGATCAGATTCCATGTGATTTGAGCTGTGAAAAAACAAAAAAAACAAAAACAGATCTGAGTCATATATGAGTAATTTGGATCAACACTGAACACATGGATATAGCGTATGTTCATTATGATTGCTAATTTCAATCATACTGAACAAAAATGAAAGCTTTGCTAGAGGTTGTTGTATGTAGTGTGGTCTTCGTTTCCCTCAGTGATTGTACCAATGCATCAGTTTATTATAAATGAAAAACCTATTACACTGGTCTACAAGTAAAATGGTTCCAGAATAAAAGTAGTGACATTTTACCACCTGTGAGTCACTGATAAAGACAAATCTAGTCAAAAATGCTGGTTCGCTAAAGTTTCAAAGATACAGTCTTGGACCAAAATGTGACATTCGAGAATTAATGAGAAAATGTGTTTAACTCAAAAAGAATATTTGTCTCAGAGCTACCAGATCTACTTCAAAACACTGTCTGCACATTATAATACATTCACTTTACAGGTTCTATCTAGTGGAAGATTTATAAATCTATTGTATAAATGTACATAAACCAACATATATGTGTAATAACACTTTATGCCATGAAAACATCAGCAAACCAACACTTTTGTCACTTGTTTTTCAGTGAATCTTATTAAAATACATAAACTTTAACCCTGTAACACCAAACATATCATATTTGATGCATGAGTTTTGAAGCCCTCTACATGATCAGTGTGATTTTTTTTTTCTTCAAAAACCTGACGTATGCAATTAGATACATGTAATGCATGGATAATCCTCCAGGGGGGAGGAATTCATTCACCAGAGGCCTTTCCAGTGACACTACAAGATTATCATTAATGAAGAAGGAGGCAGAACTTTGCCAATTTTGAAAAGGAATTTGTTAGACATGTTTGTGTTGTATTATGTTTTTGTTTGTTCAAAAATAATATTTGAGCATTGAGACCCAATGTATCAAATATGATACAAAATTGAAACTCCTACATGGAAATTGATATTTGAAAAAAAAAAAGTTTGGTTCAGAAGGACCAATAAAGGCTCCATTTTCAAAGAACTGGAATTTTCTGTCAATGATTTAATGGTTCAGGCTTTACAGGGTTAAACACATTTAATCTCTGAAGTAGATAATTAAAAAAAAAAAAAAAAAAAATTGGAGACCAGTGTTATATAGATCTGTTGCTTGATATCTGTTAGCCAAATACATAGTCAGATTACATTTATGCAAAAAATAAATAAATAAATGAATAGCAGACTCAATCTTCAAAAGGCAAAAAAGACTCATGCTTTACATAGCAAATAAAAATTCTGAGGTCATCAGAAATTAGATTCATATATATTTCTCAAAAGCACAGTGTAGAGAATATTTTTGAATTATTGCATTCTGTATTATTACAGCTATGTCAAAGTGACAGGAGCCCATGTATTGTTGATTTATACAACCAGAAGAAATCCATTCCATGTCAGCTTGCTTCATGGACTGGACGCATTTCAGCCTTAGTAACTCAGACAGAAGTGGCAGTATTTATCTGCAGCATGAGGCCAGTGCAGACTTGTATTACCTCAAGGTAGCATTATTCAACTTAAGCTTTAACCACAGCATCATTTTCCGTATCTGGGGTGGTTCGTGGCCCCTGGTTTTCATCATCCAGTGTTAGCGCTTTCCTTGGTGTTCACCAGTATTACAGTTCATAGCCCGCAGACCTTTGCTGCATTAATACTACCAACCTTGGCATCATTAATCCAGCGTGTTACAGGCTTAGATGATCCTGGCAACCAATGCACAGCTTCATAACATCCCAGGCCAGCACCTACCTGTAGCATAGCTGGAGGATCTCTCATATGTTTCATTATTGTGGCTTAACCAGAATGGATCAGCTAGCCTTCTATTAGCATCCCCACAAGCTAGTATATCTTTAATCTGCTGATTCTGAAGTTGAGTCATGCTAATAAACAATGAGGCTTTAAAGGCAGACTCATTCACTGACCAAAAAAAAAAAAAGAAGACATCCTGAAGACCCTGCGGCTTCTTCACTCTGTGTGCGGATGTGTGTGGTATAAATGTGGGGGCGGTCTTTTCCCACCAAATGTGTTCATTACAAGCACAGCGCTGTGGTTTAATTAGCTTAATCCTCTTTTTGGGTTATTATGACCATAAATCATTGAACATACATGTAGCAAGGGATTAGCAGAGCAGAGACTACGGGGAGGAGCAGCTGCAGAAAGCCTTCACAGCAACATTACACTGTCACATAGAGCACAGCAGAGGCCATTACAAACATCATCACAAGTACAGTGAGGTCTGTCAGGGGTGTATGTACTGGATAATGACGATCGGTACAATTGCAGCTTTTCAGAAGGCGATTTTCTTTACTAATTCAATAAGAAACACAAGTTAATTCAGTAAATCTTTGACAAAGTTAAAGTCAGGATGTTTTTCCCCCTAATTCTTTACATATACTGAATTAACTGGATAAATTGCGTTATTAAAACATAGGTATATGATCTATTATAATCTATTCATTCATTCATTTTCTGAACCCGCTTTATCCTCACTAAGGTCACGGGGGGTCGCTGGAGCCTATCCCAGCTACTTATGGGTGAAAGCGGGGTCTGCCCTGTCACCAGTCAGGGCTGACAAATAGAGACAAACAATCACTCTCATATTCACACCAATGGGCAAATTACATTAACCGATTAACCTATCAGTACATGTCTTTGGATGGTGGGAGGAAGCCGGAGTACCTGGAGAGAACCCACGCCGACACGGGAAGAATGTGCAAACTCCACCCCCATCGACTGGTGCTGGAATCAAACCCAGGACTTTCTTGCTGTGAGGCACAAGTGCTATCCACTGCAGCACCGTGTCACCCACTATTATTATAATCTAACTAATTGTTTTATTAGAATATTTTATTACAGTATCTCTGCCTATTAGTCAAATCAAGAAATTATTTCATTTGCTAATTTCCCATTAAGAGCTAATCAACAGCCCAACAAATACCCACCAGTGTCTGGAGGGGGATGCTCTACAAATATTAATAATTAAGTTTCAACTCCCATTGTGCACTAATGCGTGTATTGTTAGTAATTTTGCAAATTATTGCTCCAATAATAAGATATAGATAAGATAAGGTATACTTAAAAACTCAGTGAAGGATTTTGTTGTCATTTCATGGTGATAACTATCGTATTAGCATGATTTTACTTAAAGGGGTCATATTTTGCTAAACCCACTTCCAGTCGTCTTTTGTACATTTATTTGTGTATTTGGACGCTAATAGTTCATAAAGTTTGAATTTTAACGATCCAGGTGCTGCAAAGCTATCTTTATAATCACTCCGACAAAAATCGAGTGGATTTCTACAACCCGTTTTAATTCCTGCTTAATTTGTTACATCTATAACTAGTTAGTCTCGACATTTGCACATATAAGGTTAAGACTTCCGATCAACATTTCTTAGAGTATGACATAATTGTCAGCAGCAGCGGTTGTAGTCCATAATGAAAACATGTCTAAACTTTGAGTCAGTTACTTAAAATGTTCAGTTGATTGAATGGGACAGAGCAGCACAGCCAACAACCTGGAGGGGGTGGGGTCTGAAGTGGCTCATGTGCATTTAAAGGGCCAACGCTCAAAATGACTTTTCTGGTGTCATTACTCAGAAATAGGGTTGAAGATGGACCTGTGGAGTTGAATTAATGAAGAATTCAGACCCAAGCATAGCATTTACAGTTTATGTAGATGACAGGGACATTTTTTAAAATGTATAATTCCATTTTAAAAAAGCAAAATATCACTCCTTTAAGTTTGAATTGTACTGGAATACTAGTCGGCTACATGCTCACACAGACAGTATACATATAGAAAGCTGAATTTCCACCACTTATTTCAGAAAAAGACTGTCAATGATGAGAGATCCCCTTTGAATTATGGCATCATTTACACATACTGTGTTTGTTAAGTGAACTGGTAGTCTTACAAATCAAGAAAATGAAAGTAAAACTGTTGAACTATATGTAAATACAGACTACACACCCAAAAGTCATGGAGGTGACATCACCGTCTCTCCACAATCTATTCAGAGCTGGTAAAGATGTCTCCGCAGCTTCAACGTGACCAGACCTGTAGTGATTTCCACCTCTTTTAATAATCCCTCACCTCATGTCAAAGACTGTGGTAAAATGTGCCATGGCAGAGACCATCTGGGTGTTGGTGATTTGTATTACATGTAATAAGAGATGCAGTTCATTGAGCAGTTTAACTCAAAACTAGGTGTTTCTTTAGTTTCTTTACCACAAACTGCATCTTTCTTGGCTGGTAAAATTATCTTTTAAATTGACAGATATCATGTGTAAATGACCACTGATGATGTTCTACCTGAAGCCACTGTAGGTCCTGTAGGGTACAGAAGAAGTGGTGGGACTTACACTCTGTTCACACACACATTAACCAAAGGACAATGATTTTCATTAAAAACTGACTAACACTATCTATTAGTCAGCAGCTACTGTTCAGAATTATGTTATTTAGTTCTACAGTATTAGTTCATATTTATGTATTTCATAATGTTGTTATATTATTTACATTTGGAGTTCTATATATGACAGTGTTTCTCAACAGGGGTGGTACCATTCCCCAGGGGCGTTGGGACACAACTGGGGGGTGTTTAGAATGAGAAAGCTGAGAGGGGGGGCGCTGAGGCCAAAAACGTAAAAATAAATATATAAAAAGTAGCAAGCAGCATGTTGTGTCAGTGGCGAATTTCCATGACCCCCCCACACCCCTGCAATAAGGTACGCAATAAGCGGGCCGTTACCTACAGAGTACTACAATGTCCCCCCCACCGTCATGTAAAGGGGCATTTGTTCAAAACAGGTTAAGAAGCACTGAGATAGATAGATAGATAGATAGATAGATAGATAGATAGATAGATAGATAGATAGATAGATAGATAGATAGATAGATAGATAGATAGATAGATAGATAGATAGATAGATAGATAGATAGATAGATAGATAGATAGATAGATAGATAGATAGATAGATACTTTATTAATCCAGAGACAAATTCAAGTATATATAAGATAAAGAGAAATTGAGCTCAATGTTTGATTGGTCAGATGTAGATTTACTGTGTCTGTTCTCTTTGGCTGCTTTCATGGTGTTTTTTTTTTTTTTTTTTGGAAAACGGGAAGCAGCTGCTCCTAAAACCCATTGTACAGTGGAAACAAGGTTTATGATCTTGTGAACAAGCAGTTACTCATCCAGCAGTGGCTCCTCTGAAAATTTAACTAAACATTTATTTGGTATATGTTTCTCTCACAAACCCATAAGAACAATATCTGGCTCTTAAGCTGCTACTGACTCCACTCAGGACACCAGTTGTGTTTGAGTATATTGTGTAGAGTAGGTTGTGAGAGCCTCTTGTCTGAAAACGTCTATGAGAGAGAAGCACAGCAGAATTCCAGGTCAAAAACCCAGACAAACAGCAGAAAAAAGTCAATTTTAGAGAAAAATTTTTGACCAGGGCCAGACTTGTACATTAGAAACTGTCTACAGTCCTGGCATTTGTCTGAAAATATTGATTTAAAACACTCTACTACTTGATGTTAAATTTCTAAGCTTTTAGCCCTGTCTGGTCCACACATATTAGGAAGAAAAAAACAAGAAGTCTGGAGAACTACAAGTACTGATTCAGCTTTTTTACCCAAGTTAAAGTGAAAAGTACAGGCTCTGAATGCACTCAAAGTATAAAAGTAAAAAGTAGCTCTTTGAAGAACATTGTCTATCAGCTGTTTGTGTTCAAAGCAGACTGAACCTCACATCATACTGTGAAGGACAACCATTGTAACTTTAAAAAAAAGGTAATAATAATAATAATAATAATAATAATAATAATAATAATAATAAGAAGAAGAAGAAGAAGAAGAAGAAGAAGAAGAAGAAGAAGAAGAATACACTAGTAAGGGTTGGGGCTGATAGGGTTAGATTCATCAACTAAATCCAAACAAATTTTTTGACTATAGGGCCTTCTGACAATAAGTTGGACATGATATTAAAGGGGTCATATTTTGCTAAACCCATTTTTATTAGTCTTCTGTTCATTTATTGGTGTATTTGGACCCTGATAGTTCCAAAAGCTTGAGTTTGAACCCTCCAGGTGCTGCAAAACTATCTTTATATTCATTCCATCAAAAATTGAGTGGATTTCTACAACCTGTTTTAATTCCTGCTTATGTTGCTACGTCTGTAACTAGTTACATCACAACATTTGCACATATAAGGTCAAGACTTCTGACGAACATTTCTCTGAGTACAACATAATTGTTTATCAGCAGCAGCTGTTGTAGTAAAAACTGAAAATATGTCCAAACTTCGAGCCGATTACCTAAAATGTTCAGTTGTTGGTTGAACGGGACAGAGCAGCACAGCCAAGAACCCAGAGGGGGTGGGGTCATGAAGAGGCTCATTTGCATTTAAAGGGCCAGCGCTCAAAAGCACCTTTCTGGTGTCATTACTATGAAATAGGTTTGAAGATGGACCTGTTTAGTTGAATTAATGAAGAATTCAGACCCAAGCATTGCACTTACAGTTTATGTAGACCACAGGGAAATGTTTTAAAATGCATAATTCCATTTAAAAAAGCAAAATATCACTCCTTTAAATTTGGTCCAGTTTGCACTTTCTTTTCTGTGTCATTTTGTTGTGGCATTTTTGTTAGATTTGTTGCGTGACATGCATTGTCTTTTCCATCCGTCCATTAAGATTTAAAGTTTTCTTGATGTTGGAATGGAAAGCAATGATGTAAAATAATAAAGACCCCCTCAAATGCATTAAAGCTAAAGTAACAAACCTGTTTGAAAGTATAAGGAATAGATGCTTGTGTTTAGTCAAAAGTTGTCCTGAAAACACTTCTTAAGTGGTCTAGCGTAGTGTCTGTACCATCTATGAGAGTGGGTAGGAGTACGTATTATTCCAACCTTGTGCTGATCCAGGGAAAACTCTGGTGTAACCCCATACCCCGACACACATAAACCATATACCTCTACACTGCCCTACACCCACTGAATCCAACCTCCAACCTGCTACTTCTCTCTCTCTCCTCCACTCGCTCATTCAGCTTTGGTTGCCAAGCAACTGCATCACACTCTTCCATAATTGGTTGGTGGCTGGTGGATTGTCCATGCCTGTTAATCTCTCTCCCTTGCTCACCCACCGCCCTTCCCCCTCCCCCTTTCTCTCTGTCTCTCAGTTGCTAGGTGACTTTATCACGCATCCTTGCCTTGCCGTGCTATAATTGGCTGCCGTCATGGTTGCTGTGGCGTCAGGCCCAAGCTGGCTTTGCCTCATTCCACTGACTGTGTGTTTGTGTGTGTGTGTCAAAGAGAGAGAGAGAGAGAGAGAGCATGTTTGTGTGTTTGATTTGATGGGGGGTCCTATTGAAAGAAGAAGGGGTTCTCTGGCCAATTACAGAAGACGGGTGTGAAACGGCCGCCTGTCTGGCACCTGCGGCCCCCACTCCTAGCCCGTATCACACACATGCAGGTTGAGAGTGTAGCGTTTCTCCAACAGTCCTAGAGGATAAGCTGCCAAGTGGTTCACTATTTGAAACATTGGTCTGTATTCAGTCCTGAGTACGGAGGACTCTGAGGAGTGAGTAGGAGGATACATGTAGATACAGCCGAAGATCCAACACAGAACACTTTTCTCTCTTTTTTTTATTTTTATTTTTTTTGTGTGTGTGTGGATGCACAGTACCTTGGTGGGCCTCCAGGACTGACCAAGGGTGAACAACCACATCCAGGAAAAAAATAAAAAAAGAGACGACACGATCTGCATTTATGCTTCCCATACTAAAAACCTTGTTAATTAAAATTAGTTATGCAGCAGATAATTATACGACAGCTGCTGCTTGCCTGTTGCCATAGTAATGAACACATCTTAGTAAAAAGCAGTGGAATCACTTGTCACTGTAAATAAAGTTTTTAAAGATATTAATTCTGAGATGTTAAAAAAAATCAACTATGAAAGTTTCTCCGTTCATGTTAAATTGATTAATGAGGTTTACAGGTTTAAGGTTTCCACGACAACAAAAACATTCCTATGAAGGGTTCAGTAGGTTGGAAAAGTCTGGGGAGCATATGTTGTTGTTTTGTTTTTTTTTTAGCGACCTCATAGTGTTATGGCAAAAAGCTTCTGTTTAGAGCCTTGAGAGCAGATATGCTTGAACATTAGTGACGAGTAAACCCAATACATCTGCACACCTCCAAAACTTACCATTTTAGTTCAAAATATCTGATTTGCTTGTGCATCATCAGCATATGTGCACATGCTAATTCCTGTATTTGTGTGTCCGTGTCCATCAGTTGGATATTTCTTTGCGCCTTAAGCTTTGTCCACATTAATGTGGATATTTTTCTATGTAGATAAAAAAAAAAAACATTTATTTTCCTGGCGTGAACATGAAAACTGTAGGTGTTCATTCAGTATTTGTTAGTTCTAATCAAACAACAAAGAGGCCGGTATATAGCTGCTGTAGCTGCTGTTGTTTCAGCTGCATGTTCATTACACAAAGCAGCAGTGGGCATGTGCAAATTCAGGTGTGACATCATTGCTTCCCAAACTCTTTTCTTTGTTCACGCAGATGCTCTTTTTAAACAGCTGCTCCTCAGAAAACCTACAACCTTTTGTGTGGATAAGGAGAGAAAAAATCTTTTGCTACTTTCTGCTAAACATTTGTAATAGTCCTTTCTTGTTGCTGTTCTTGTTGCTGAAGATTCAAGAAAAAGATTTGAAGAGAGAAGAAATGTGGTTAGAGATATATTGCACTCAAATGTCAGAAGAGATGTCTGTTGATAAAAGGTTAAAGGTTAACTCACTTCATTATCCCTGTAGGGAAATTAGCATTTTACCCATTCTGATATACACAGCACCTAGCATCAGCATTATAAATGTATTATCCAATCCAACTTTATTTGTAAAGCACTTTAAAACAACTGCAGTGGACAAAAGTGCTGTACAGAAAAAAATAAAAATACAAGAATAAAATACAAGAATAGAACACAAGACATAGAACTGTACAAAAACAAAACAAAAAAACAGTGGTGTACAGAAGAATAAATAAAACCTAAATAAAAGAATGAAATACAATAGATTAAAAAAAAACATTAAAAGCTCTACAATCAAAAACAACAAAGTATTAGAACAATAAACTAATACCAAATAAATGCAACTTACTCGGATACCAAATAAATATTATGATGCTGACGTTGCAGCTGATCAAATATCAGCCTTGAACTCCTCTGTTTTATGGTTAGGAGTCTGTATTTATTCATCCTAGTTGTTTATAAATGAAGATTGTATGATGTTAGACGAGAAAATTATCACTGTATATGAATTTAAAGCTCAGTTCTGCATTTGATTGGTCTCACCACAGTATGTAAATGTTCACTGTTCAGACACTAAACCTTTTTTTAATTCAAGGATTGTGCATGTGCAAGGCTGTATTTGGTGTTTTATAATGTTTTGAAAGCAGGAAACGATTTTATTAAATAAAGTGTGAAAGCTTTGAGTCCACTTTGAGCCACCCTCTTTACTAGGTGATACATGAAAAAAACAGAAGAATGATTTGAAATTTGGGAGTTTTGATTTTTTAGTTTTGTTATTTGTCTGCTTTAGTGTCCGGCCAGACACAGAACAGATTTCCAATAAAGGGGCGTGTCGGTCCGGTAAAAGACGTCCATGAAGGATGGTCTCAAATATCCTCATTCTGGCCTCCAGGCAGCCTCCGAACACTCAGAGACATCCTTCATGATGGCAGGCCAGAACCAATTTCTGGGTCACCCGAGAAGCAGAGAGATGTGGAGTAATGTAATGAGAAGGATCATAAGGCATGTGGATATTCAACCTTTGAGCTTGTCCACAAACAGATCATGACCTGCAATGCACAATGGTGAGATGGTAACAAAAGCCACGTCTCTGCTCTGGAAACCAGCAACTGACTGAAGAATTTGAATATGCAAAACATGCAGAGCCCGAGAGCTCGTGATCTGGAATTGATTTAGTGGAGGAAAAACTGCGTCACCCTGCAGTCACGTTGTGTCTCTGGATGAAAGACGACTCCGATCAAAGAGAGGCAGGAATTGGGGGTAAATAAAGAGGAAGAGGGCAGCACTCGCAGTTGGATCTTCCTGTAGAACACCATTTACTTGTCGTTGCATCATCTGGCTCTCACTGCTTTCAAATATAAGTCCGTCTGAAGGTGAATCACTGTCAACTTTCTGCTGGTGGACTTATCCAACCTCAGTGTTCCAATGGGATTTACGGTCCTCTTTCTTTCAGTCAGTCTACTTCTAAATTTAAGAGAGTCAAATAAGACCAGAGATGTTAAAAAAAAAAAAGCATAATTACCATCTTTGAGTTTCTTTGGTTAATTCCATTTTAGCGTTTTAATCTGATATGACAATTCAACTGATAAACCCACCCCACCAACATCAGAACCTGCAGTTGTAAAAGTTGTTAAAAAGAATAAAATAAAATAAAGAAGTTAAAAAAATAATAATAATAATAATAATAATTAATTAATAAATAAATAAATAAATAAAATTAAATTAAATTAAATTAAATTAAATTAAATTAAAACAAAAGAAAAAAAGAACCTGCAATTGTATGTACTTGGATTTGTGACATTTAGGGCCTCTCCACATCTCAAAGTCTGAACCATTGTTTTTGCCACGCTGTATGAATTTAACCCTTTCAATTTTTGGTTTGACTTTGTATTGTAGCAGAACTATGAAAGAAATGTCATCATTTGAACACAAGCTGGATCTCCTTATACCTGACACTATCCTCTAGTTCCATCCAGCTGTCTCTATTAGCACTTTCAGTTTCTGTATTTAAAAAAAGCGGTACGATTTGGAAAAACCTATACTTTAAAATACCACATTGATTTAAAAACAAATACATCATTTAGGTTTAGTAAATATTTACTGTATGTGTCCTCATGTGCGGACCTAAAGGAAGTCTGCTGCATTTACTGACTTAATATAGGAAACAAAAATATATAAAGGACAAAGAGGACATACAAATGTGGACAAAGGCTTTTACAAACTGCAGAGGGGTTTATAGACCAGACCAGGGGTTTGGTTTGGAAGGAAAAAGCTACAGCCAGCTTGAGATTTTTGACAAAACACCTCATAACATCTGTCGGCTCCTCAAAGAGCAACTAAGGTAAAATGTAAAACTAGAAGCACTCGGAGAGCGCAGACCTCCGCCAAGGCTGATCAGTGGGCCCCCCAGTGGGCCCCCCCGTGGGCCCCCCCACCCCCGATCACCCCCAAAAGTTAATCTTCCTTATCCCATTTCCAACAAACCCTGAAAATGTCATCAAAATCTGTCCATAACTTTTTGAGTTATGTTGCACACTAACGCACAGACAAACAAACAGACAGACAAACAAACCCTGGCAAAAACATAACCTCCTTGGCGGAGGTAATTAATGTACAAATTCTACCTAACTGGCAGAATTTGTGAATATTGGAGACTGATTTCATGAAATTGAGTTGTATGTCACACCTGTTATTATGGCATGTGGGCCTGCTTTACGTACACATTTTTGTCCTTTCACGTGTTATTCAACGCCATTTGATTGCATGTCAATTTACGCCAAGATCTCTGGTTCATATAACCCTAACCTTAACCCTCAGTGCGTGGTATTTGACGCAGTGTGAACATACAGTAAAGGCCAAAAGTTTGGACACACCTTCTCATTCTTTGCATTTTCTTTATTTTCATGACTATTTACATTGTAGATCCTCACTGAAGGCATCAAAACTATGAATGAACACATGTGAAATAACTGAAAACATATCTTATGTTCTAGTTTCTTCAAAGTAGCCACCCTTAGCTCTGATGACTGTTTTGCACACTCTTGGCATTCTCTTGATGAGCTTCAAGAGGTAGTCACCTGAAATGGTTTCCCAACAGTCTTGAAGAAGTTCCCAGAGATGCTTAGCACTTGTTGGCCCTTTTGCCTTCACTCTGCGGTCCAGCTCACCCCAAACCATCTCGATTGGGTTCAGGTCCGGTGACTGTGGAGGCCAGGTCATCTGGCGCAGCACTCCATCACTCTCCTTCTTGGTCAAATATCCCTCACACAGCCTGGAGGTGTGTTTGGGGTCATTGTCCTGTTGAAACATAAATGATGGTCCAACTAAACGCAAACCGGATGGAATGGCATGTCACTTCAGGATGCTGTGGTAGCCATGCTGATTCAGGTTGCCTTCAATCTTGAATAAATCCCCAACAGCGTCACCAGCAAAGCACACCCACACCACCACACCTCCCCCTCCATGCTTCACAGTGGGAACCAGGCATGTAGCATCCATCAGTTCACCTTTTCTGCTTCGCACAAAGACATGGCGGTTGGATCCAAAGATCTCAAATTTGGACTCATCAGACCAAAGCACAGATTTCCACTGGTCTAATGTCCATTCCTTGGGTTTCTTGGCCCAAATAAATCTCTTCTGTTTGTTGCCTCTCCTGAGCAGTGGTTTCCTAGCAGCTATTTGACCATGAAGGCCTGATTCACGCAGTCTCCTCTTAACAGTTGTTGTAGAGATGTGTCTGACATCTAGACTGACTGACCTTCATTTCTTAAAGTAATGATGGCCACTCGTTTGTCTTTACTTAGCTGATTGGTTCTCGCCATAATATGCATTCTAACAGTTGTCCAATAGGGCTGTCAGCTGTGCATCAACCTGACTTCTGCACAACACAACTGATGGTCCCAACCCCATCAATAAGGCAAGAAATTCCACTAAGTAACCCTGACAAGGCACAGCTATGAAGTGAAAACCATTTCAGGTGACTACCTCTTGATGCTCATCAAGAGAATGCCAAGGGTGTGCAAGGCAGTCATCAGAGCTAAGGGTGGCTACTTTGAAGAAACTAGAATATAAGAGATGTTTTCAGTTATTTCACACTTTTTTGTTAAGTACATAATTCCACATGTGTTCATTCATAGTTTTGATGCCTTCAGTGAGAATCTACAATGTAAATAGTCATGAAAATAAAGAAAATACGAAGAATGAGAAGGTGTGTCCAAACTTTTGGCCTGTACTGTACATGTGGAAAGCTTATAATGCATAGAGATAACACACCAATTAACGCAGATAAAAATTGGCATGTATATTTACTCAATTTCATGATGTCACGTTGGAATATTGTGTCAAATTTTCAATACATTTGTTTGGAAACCCTCCTAGTGACTCATTTGTAGACAGGTATACATGTGGAGTTCATTCTGTAGACCAAGTAAACGACTGTTGAGCAGTTAACAAGGAATACATTTTCAACAAGAAGATTTATTGCCATCATAGTATTGTTATATGGAATCAATAAAATATATGTCCTCGTCTTACAAAATGTGAATTGATGTCAACAGTGTTAAAGTTTCAGTATGTAACATATCGTTACCGTCCTGAAATAACTGCCTGTCTTTTTTTTTTTTTTTTTTTTGTCTAAATCATTAAATACTCAATTTTTGGTGAAGTTTTTTGTATTTCTTGAAAAATCTGGAAAAAATGACTTTTTAGGAAGGTGATGATATATGAAGTTTGTGTTGGAGTCTGGGAGCTGGTTATGTGTTCATGTAAGACGACTTCATTTCTGTGATAAAGTACCTAGTGTTGTCACTGTAGAGGAGCAGAAGAGGGCATTTGAGGAACCCAGAAACAACAATAAGCATTCAATTTTTGGAAGAACTTAGGTCTTTAAGATGTGTGCAAACTGTTATTACGGATGTAAGCAACTGAAACAGTTATAAGCTTGAATATGGACTTCAGCAATATCAACACAAAATCAGTTTCTAGCTCAAAATAGACTTATTTCAGGGAAGAACACAGGCATGCATGACTTTTACACATTAAGTGGAAAGTTTTCTCTGAAAAACCTTGTCTTCCTCTTTCGAAATGCTGCCAAGGCTAATCTGTTCTTCTATCAGATCTTTTTTCTTCTAATTTTTAGTGGTCACCATAACAACTGAAAAATCAGAAAGACCAAACGAGTGATGGGTTAAAGGTTCTTGATCCATAAAGACCCCAAGCTACTTTTAGGACAGTTCCCAAATAAATTTTTCTATTTATTTAATGTTTCTTAAGTGATTTATCACTAGTTATTATAATATTATCCTCTGAATTTTGCATTTTTTCAGTGAAAATCTGGTATTTTCCCTTATGGACTAGACTGATCATGTAGATTTTCATAAAAAGCTCAGATTAAAGTTGAGCCTTATTATATCAGAAACAGGGAAAACATAAGAAAAATCGACTTTATAAGCAAAGATATAACTGAATATAAACCAAGTGTCTCCATCCACTGACCATTGATCCAACTCCGTGGGTTTTACTGGTGAATCAATGTTGTAGAAGATGACGGTGTTTCCATGTTCACTACGGAGCCCCTGAACGTCCAGATGGGTCATATCTGATGGTGAAAAGTTGACAAGCTGTATTTTACACCAATTATTTACATATATTGATAGGATTAGTGGATCCACAGGTATTAAACGTTATAGATCAGTAGATGGGTTTGGTCATCAGTGGATGTGTGGGTCTTTATGGGTTAAAGGAGTGTTATTTTTTGCATTTTTTTAAACGGAATTATGCATTTTAAAACATTTCCCTGTGGTCTACATAAACTGTAAATGTTATGCTTGGGTCTGAATTCTTCATTATTTCAACTCCGCAGGTCCATCTTTAACCCTATTTCTGAGTAATGACACCAGAAAGGTCATTTAGAGCGCTGGCCCTTTAAATACACATGAGTCACTTCACACCCCACCCCCTCCAATTTGTTGACTGTGCTGCTCTGTCCTGTTCAATCAACAACTGAACATTTTAGGTAATCGGCTCAAAGTTTGGACATATTTTCAGTATGGACTACAACAGCTGCTGCTGACAAACAGTTATGGTGAAGTCTTGACCTTATATGTGCAAATGTTGTGACATAACTAGTTGTAGACGTGATATATTAAGAAGGAATTGAAATGGGTTTTAGAAATCCACTTGATTTTTGCCAAAATGAATATAAAGATAGCTTTGCAGCACCTGGAGGGTGTTAGGGTCCCCAAACACACAAATAAATGTACCAAAGACTAATAAAAGTGGGTTTAGCAGAATATGACCCCTTTAAAGCAGCATACACTGCTCTGTCAGTCTAATCTGTTGCTGTATTTCTTGCTTGCACTAAGTAGTCATGACCTCTGTGTTCATCCAGCCAATGGTGGTCTGATTGGGTGTACAGTCATTCCAACCAGGGAAACAGCCAACAAGGAGTATAACATTACAACTACCACATTCAATAAAATAAAGTCCAGAATCAGACTTTTTAAGCGCTTTTAACTTATAACTTCTTAATTCTTTTCATTCCCAGCATTGCAATCGCGGAACACGCTCCCTCCAGCATAAAGAAGTTGACCTTGACGGGGAAATTAAGTTCTGTGTTTTGACTGCGCTCATTCAGAAGGCCCATAAAACCCATTCAATGATTCCACCATATTGCCAAATGCTTCAGATTTCACATTAGTGCCACTTTGCTCTGGACGAGAGCTGTTTGTGTTTGTCTCCTTAAGAAGATTGGTGTGTGCTGTGACAGGAGTGGAGGGGCTGCAGGGACATCTGGCTAACTGACTGTAAGCTGCTGTATTACACCCCATTAAGAGTCATTAGGACCCCAATTATAGTTATCACCCCCACTTCACACTCACATAAACACATACAGGCACACACAGACACACACTCCAGGGGTCTACGTTTAGCACCATCCAGATTTTTCAACACTGTTCCCTGCAGGAGGTCGGTGTCTTTTTGCAGCTGTGGGTCCCGCCTACGATAAATCTTTTGCCAGTTTGTATTTTCTAAAAAGTGAAATGGATTTAAACAGCTATAGTGCTATAGGCTTAGACTGACATTATATCTGTATAGTTAATTAAAGCTTAATGCATCAAAAGCTTCCAAAGCAAAAACATGCCAATGGCAAAAACAATGTACCTGGCTCAATCTGTTGGCATTGGTGAGTCAAAGACATTCAAGCAGACATTCCTAACAGATTCCATGTAACAGGAACATTCTATTCTGTTCTGTACCTTTCAGTCATCAGGTGGTGGGAGTAAATCAACCTATTTAATATAATAAGAGAAATGGATGAAAACAGCTGTATGTTTTGGATTTCAGTGACAGGTGACTTATCAAAGGATGTTTTTTTTCTCTTTCATTTTATCTTATATTGTGGAGCCACAAAAAATATTTCCAGGAAGCACATCCCCAGGGTGTTTGCTCTTTATCCAAACAGAAATTCCAGACTTTTTCAAAACTGCAATTTTTTTTCCCAAATCCTTGACTTTATGTACTTTTATACTTGCATGCCAACTTTTTTAGTTGAGATTGTACCTGTTGTGTGTAGTAGAAACGTTTATTTTAATAAATGTATGTATGAATGAATGAATGCATAATTTGCAGTAAATTATGTTTTATTGACAGAAACATTTTCAAAACATATGAAAATCACAAAAGTACATGAATATCACACAAACAAGTTTCACTAGAATCATTCCAGTACCCAGGGTGGAATTTGTCATATACATGGGGGTGTGGTCCATAACTAATGTAACTAATGCTGGCATTGAGCAGAAGTAGGAATGTAAAAACCAGAGGGGGGGGGGGTTAACCCCCCCCAACAAATCGCACCCTGCCAGTACCGACTGGTTAGTGAAATCAGATCCAGTTTTTTAGATGCTTTCTTCATGTATTTCTTATCTAATAAGATTATGTGCCTTTGAGCATACTCTAAAGTTTGACTATGAGAGAAACTTTTTTCCATACTTTAAGACTTACACACAAAATTCCAGACTTTTCAAGATCTGAAAAACAACATTTCAAAAGACTTTTAAGACCTGCACAAGCACCCTGCATCCCACTGAAACTGTTTTTATCTGGACAGAAAATCAGTGTCATGCCTCAGCGTTCCAGTTCATCCATTTCAGAACAAAGCGTCCAGTTCTGCCATGGATTACACAAACACCAGAGATAACAGAGATACACCCTGGATGTGTTTCCAGTTCATCACAGAGTTGACATATACAGACAAATGACCTTTCACCCTCATATTCACACCTAGATCGACCAGTTAACCTACTGAGGAACATCGTGCTGTGAGGCACCGGTGCTAACCAGCCTGTATGACATTTTCATACACTTAATAGTCAGTGCTATTTTATTGGAGGAATGAAATTTCACTTTGAAAGACTGACAAAGTTTTTGCCTGCCCTCAGTAAACTGTAGGTGGGGTGGATGGTGGATTTACAAAATGTAGGACTTTGCTAGTTTACATTGTGACATAAAAATACTTTTGGTTAGAGTTAGAAAAACATTATATTTGATTTAACCCATAAAGACCCGAACAACCTCCAACAACGAAAACCATCTAAATGTCACTGCTGATCCACTAATCCTATCAGTACATGGAAATAACTGGTGTAAAATACAGTTTGTCATGTTTTCATGGTCATCAGATATGACCCATTTGAACATTCAGGTGCTCTGTAGTGAACATGGAAACACCGTCATCTTCTACCACATTCACCAGTAAAACCCACTTAGTTTGATAAATGACAGTGGATGGACACACTTGTTTTAACTTTCAGTTAATGATATACTTTACTGAAAAAGTCACTTTTTCTTCAGTTTTCTGTTTCTGATATAAGAACCCTCAACTTCAATCTGAGCTTTTATGAACATCTACATGATTAGTAAACTAAATAAAGGAAGGTCCCAGTGCCCCCTGTGACCCTAGTAAGGATAAAGGAGGTTCAGAAAATGAATGAATGACTGAAATATAGGAAAATACCTGATTTTCACTGAAAAAATTCAAAATACAAAGGATAATATTACAATAAATGGTGATAAATCACTTAAGAAAGGTTCAATACAGAGAACAATTCAGTTGGGAACTGACACAAAAGTCACACTGGGTCTTTATGGGTTAAATAAATACATTGTGACTAATATGCAATCACATCATATGTTTGAAGTATTTTTACCTCCGCCAAGGAGGTTATGTTTTTGCCAGGGTTTGTTTGTTTGTCTGTTTGTTTGTTTGTTTGTTTGTCTGTCCATTAGTGTGCAACATAACTCAAAAAGTTATGGACAGATTTGGATGAAATTTTCAGGGTTTGTTGGAAATGGGATAAGGAAGAAATGATTACATTTTGGTGGTGATCGGGGGTGGGGGGGCCCACGGGGGGCGCCACTGATCAGCCTTGGCGGAGGTCTGCGCTCTCCGAGTGCTTCTAGTTTAATGCTGATTTTAACGGAAATGCAGTACTATGTTTACATCTAAACATTTTTACAGTCACTGTTTAATTACTCCAAAGACATTCATTTAATCTATTCATTGGTCAGTCTAAATCAGACGCAGGTTTGAATGTCAGAGTGAACGGTTGTTTGTCTGTACACGTCAGCCCTTTGATGAACTGGTGACACATTCAGGGTGTACTTAATCTTTATCCATTGGTAGCAGGGATAGGTTCAGTAGACACTTACATTTGCAATCTCCAGCTTCACAAAATGAATGAATGGATGCATGTTTCCTAATTCATGCATCACTTCTAATTTCATCGTACTCCCAATGACAATAAAGCCTCTTCTATTCTATGTTTACTTACATACTACCATCATTTCTGTAAGACTTGGGTTGCTTTGCGGCATAGTTAAGCAAGAAAGGGAAGCTTTTACAAATGCCAGACATGTGTCATCTAGTGAAGTGATAGTTAGAAATAAGGAGCTGGAAACAAGGGAAACTCAACACACCTCAAACACATTTTGCTTTTATTTTGTTGCAATCTGATTAACAATGAATCCTGTAAATTCACGTAGCTTCCTCATATTGTAAGGATTCACATGCATATGATATGTGATACATCTCCTATTCACCTATAATTGTATCTCAGAGCCAAAATCTCAAAGCCCAGACACACACAGACAAACGCAGCTGGAAGGCTTTCTATCATGGAGAGATCTACAGGCTGAGAACAATAGACCATCTCTTCTCCCATCTGGTGAACTAGGGGATGTAACTTAATTTACATTTCAGATCCCACCACCTCAGGGTGTGCATGTGTGTGTGTGTGTGGGCAGGAGGGTGGTGGTGGTAGTGGTGGTGGTGGCGGGGGTACTGATAGGGGGTACAAAACGAGATCATTTCAGGGTGAATTTGGGATTATGAATTAACACGCCGCAGTCCTGAAAGACTTCATTTACAGCTAATTGAGTGTATTGGCTCATTGAAATGGCTGTTGTGTTAAAACTGGTGTGGCTGCCGGGCCCCTGGGCGTGTGGGCGTGTGTGTGTGTGTGTTTCTGTGTGTGTGTCTGTGTAGAAAAAGCCAGGGGTGTTAACCTGCATATTAGTGAACAGCTGTAGCTTAGACATGGGAAATTCAATGTAGAAATTCTAATAAAATGTGACACTTTGCCCCCCCCTCCCCTGTTTTTCCTCTCTCCCTGTCTTCCTCTCTCAGGTGAGAAGCCGTATAAGTGCTCATGGGAAGGCTGCGAGTGGCGTTTTGCGCGCAGTGACGAGTTGACACGACACTACCGCAAACACACCGGGGCAAAGCCATTCAAGTGCAACCACTGCGACAGGTAAACACACACACACACATTAATCTGCTGTACGCAAAAACCTGGCAAAATACACACAGTATAGCAGCCGCAGTGTGTAAGAGAGTCAGGACTGGATTTAACTCAGATTCTGCCTGCATGTGGGTCTTCTTCATATCTGAACATCCATTACTACCAAAGATGGGAATGCGCTTTCCAAGTTTGTGAATGAGGCCAGTAAGATAGTAGGAGTGAAGTTCAATGCCTTAATAAGTATTTCAACAAGCAGGTGCTCAGTAAAGCCATAAGTATCTATTAGAGGTGCACGATATATCGTTTGAGCATCGTCATTGTGATGTATGTGTGTGCAATTGTCACATGGCAGGTCCTGATGTTGGAGGCAATTGAACTCAACGTGTTCTCATCTAATTTCAAGGGTACCTGAAACACACTGCGCACAGCGATCCACGGATCACATTCATTCTTAATCAGTTTGCTGAAGCAGACCACACCCCTGCACATGGAGTGAGTCACTGGTAACAACACAAGGTTTCTGCTAGTATGGTTTTGCCGTGGTGCAGCACCACGTCCTGCCCCCTCAAATGAAAGTTTGCAAAGCTTCAGGAGGTAGGGAAAAGATAAATGAGCATTAAGTTACACTCTCATTTCCACACCCCACCACCACCACCACCTACCAGATGAAACGCGCACACGTGCACAAACCCCCCAGGCCAAATCCTCCCCTGGATTACACACCACCACGCCAACAGATCAGTTCCACAGGAAACATTGCTACAACTATTTATTTTCCATGATACCCATCAAACCATCAAGTCACTGGACTCACACGTATCTAAATTTCTTTGGAAAAACAAACCATCACGTATCAGTTTAAATACATTACAACAGACCAAAGACAGGGGCGGTTTAGACCTTCCCAACTTTGGCCAATATTTCCTAACCAATAAGCTGCAGTATATCTCCAAATGGCTCAAACCTAGTTATCTAAATGAGCCATGGCTAGATATAGAGCAAGCACTGTGTGATGATCTAGTAATCTCTGATTTACCATTCATTACTTCAACTATTAAACATCATAAATGTTATAAAAGTGTGAACATCAGCTCCACTCTGACAGCCTGGTGGGAATTTCTTAAAATAAACAAATGTTCACTCATTCCATGTAAGTGGACACCCATCTGGAACAACCCTGACAGCCTACAAAATAAAAGAATGATAAACTTTACTCAGTGGAAGAACAAAGGAATAACACATTTAGAAAATATCATAGTGGATGGAAACTTTGTACCATTTGACATGCTCACTTCGCAACATGGGAGTAGCAGCACCAAATTTTTTGAATATCACCAAATCAAATCTATAATAGGTAAGAAATATACCCCACAGGAAACATTGCAATGTTGAAAACTGAGCAACAAACAAGAGAAAATTACCAAAAACGAAGACTTGGTGCCAAAAAGAAACGCAACATAAGTTATCTAGAATTATTTTGGCTATAACGAAGATGATATTGAAAAATGTGTTCTGTGTCAATAGTTCCTTGTACCTATTGCCACATCAAGAGGAAACACAACTAATTTGTTTGACCATTTATCTCGGCACCACACAGCTATTATATCCTCCTGAGCATTTTTCTTTTTTTTCATATCACAATATATATCGCATGGCTAAAAAAATCACAAGCTCAGTTTTTTTCCATTATCGTGCAGCCCTGGTATCTATCAATATACAAGTCATCCTCTGCAAACAGAATTCATGTTGTTACCATCTGGTTACAATTTCAAAATCCCATTGTTTTAAAACAGAGGTACAAAATTACCTTTATCCCTCTGTCTGTCCACGCACTGAATGCACACATCAGAAGATAACCTTGCCCATTTAGTGACCCCCCCTCACCCCCATCCCACTACCTCTTTTTATATCTATGTTAAATTTACTGTAACTGCACCTTGATTTTAAATGACTCAGTTTTTCGTTTTTAGTGCACTGCCAATACAACTGACCTATTTATTCTGTTTTTTGTGCAGATCTGCCGGTCGGTCTGTATTGTTGTGTCTTTGTTGTGTAGTATGTGTGTGATCCTGCTGCAAACAAACTGCCCATTTGGGACAAAGAATAAAGGTGATGATGATGATTCTCTACACAGAGGGTACAACTAAAAACACCATCACATTGTAACAGGTGGAACCAAACCATTTTTACATGATAACTGGCTTTAAACAGTCATATTTTTCCAGCTTTACAACAATTTGTGTTTTACTTTTCCAATGTGCAAGGTAAGGTCGATAAAGAAACAGTTTTCCTAGTTTGGGTATCACTGTTCAGTGGAGAATCCACAGAAAAATGGAAGGGGGGTGCAGGAGAATCCAAGGTCGGAGCCCCAGTGGGGGTTCAAAGGGGCAAGGGAGCAAAACTAGCATTATAAATGCTTCAAATCACATAAAACTGTAATTTTTTTTATTATCATACTCTAATAAAATGAGTGCCCCTGTAGGTAAATCCACCACTGCTGTTGAACCACACTAATGTTCTGAGGTTGAATGAGGGGTAGATTTCTGTCGACAGGTTTAAATCTGATGGAGGAGGCAACAGATATGAAATTACAAATGCTTTTGTCTCTGTAGTGTAAGACTGCAAAGGAACTGTTGAAATCATAGACTGTAAAAAAGTGGACGAATCCATTGTGACATCAGCCACTGGTTTGTATGATGCAAATGTAAAAGTATATTAAAGGTGTAATACCACAGATGCCCCAGCTTCCATTGTCTTACACTGAACTTCACTACAAATAACTTAAGTGATAAGTAACTTTTCTCCAGATCTGTCCATAGTTAGACCCTTCACCCATAAAGACCCAGTGCTATTTTTGTTGCAGTTTTCAAGTGATTTTTTTTTCTCTAAAAATCATGGGAAGGAATGCTTCTAGGACCCAAAAAAGAGTGTGTTTGAGGTGCTCTTTGAAAAAAGGGATTCATAAAGTAGATGACAAACAGGGAGGAAACCCCAAGGCTTTATCTTTAAACATTAAAATGCCTTTATTCTAGGGATGCACCGATACCACTTTTTTCCAGATCGAGTACGAGTAAGAGTACTTACATTTGAGTACTTGTCGATACCGAGTACCAATACAAGTACTTGATTATCCCATTCCAGTTCTTAGTTCCTTTTGTAAATGTGCTTTATTGTTGTTGTCATTAGTCTGACTGGAAAAAAAGTGCTGCTACTGACATTTAATGTGTTGGAATGAATCAATTAATCCACCAGTGGGCGCCGCTCTGAATTAACCATACTGGACAAATACCATGAAGCGTAAAGTTTTTTAAGAAGAAGAAGAAGAAAGTCAGTAATAACAAACATGGAGATGACAGATGCAACACTGATGTGATACTAATATTGCAGCGTTTTCACTAGGAAGTTTTAAAAGCTTAGCTTCAGCAGGTAGAGAAAAGAGAAATGAGCGACAAGTTTCGTTTTCACTTCCGCTGGCGGCGGTCCGCATCGCTCCATACTCCCACTGGTATTCTCCGTCTGGGTACGCATCCGTGAGCACCTGGAAAATGGATGGGATGTACGCAGAGGACGGACAGAACGCTGCGTCCGTACCTGTCTGTGTCTTTAACGTTACTTGCAGTCAGCGTTACTTTTATCACCGTCATTTAATTTGAAAAATCTCCACACTCTTCACACTCCCCACACATTATTCCACCGCCGTGTACCTGCTGCACTGAACTGTGAATGTCACACGGCTGTAAGTGGTATCGTTGCATTTGTATCAGATATCTTTTATGAGTACAAATACCAGTACACACACTGAGTATCGGAGCCGATGCCCAATACTTGTATCAGTATCGGTGCATCCCTACTTTATTCTCATGGCATGGTCGTATTTAGACCTTAAGGTTTCATTTGATTTTTTTCTCTATTTTTAACTTTTCTTCAGCAATTTATCACCATTTATTCTAATTATACTCAGTATTTTGCATTCTTAAGTGAGAATCAGATAATTTCCTATATTTTATTTGCTGATCATGTAGATGTTCATAAAAGCTCAGATTAAAGTTGAGGGTATTATATCAAAAAGAGAGAAAACGGAAAAACAAGTGACTTTTTCAGTAATATATATCATTGTTTGAACATAAAAACAAGTGTGTCCATCCACTGTCATTGATCCTACTCAATAGGTTTTACTGGTGAATGAATGTTGTAGAAGATGACGGTGTTTCCACGGTAACTACGGAAGCTCCGAACGTCCAAGTGGGTCATATCTGATGACCATGAAAAGATGACAAACTGTATTTTACACCAATTATTTCCATGTATCGATACAATTAGTGGATCAGCAGTTATTTAACTTTTTATATCAGTAAATGATTTTGGTCACCAGTGGACGTTTGGGTCTTTATGGGTTAATTATGTAATGTTGTGGTCCATTGTTAAATTATTGCTTTGACAGGTCTGTGTGAGAAACTTGTTCATCTGCTGGATTTTTTTTAGATTCAGATTCAGATATTTTATTCATGCACTGAGAAAGAAAAGGTGTGTGTTTATTTAATAAAATATATTTTTCCAGACAGACAGTTCAGCTGTAGTTGTGGTTAATAGTTTACACCAAAAACACTGTAAAATTGCTTTGTTCTGCAAAGCTTCATGAAGTTTACCATTTTAAGTAGGTGACTAAACTAGTATTAGACAGTAGCTCAGACTCCTTGCATGTTCTCAACTCCACCCCTTTTGTCCAAATATGATCACTTTAGTACAATACGCCAACATCTATTGCACTGCAAGATAAAAGCACTATAGCTGAGGAAAAAGGTAAAACCAGTGAAATATCTGTCCATGCAGCAAAATAATTTCACTTGACAAAATTTCTTGAATTAAGATTGTTAAATCTAGAAATAAGTATGTCTACAGATGTATGAACACTTAAAATAAGAAATTAACTGCTGAAACAAGATAAAGTATTAGTTATACTTCCTCCCACTCCTTTTTGAACGTGCAAATGAAGTTATGTATATGTATAAGTTTTGTTTTGTTTTTTTGTGTTTTTTTTTTCCATGACTTCTCACTGCCTGTTTTATTTCTAAGGACTAAGTAAGATTACTTGTCTTGTTGCATATTCAAAATAAAGTAAATAGATTAAAATAAATTTTAAAAATTATCTAACACTTCTAAATGTAAGGTTTTTTTTTTTTTTTTATCTTGGTAAGAACCAAATAATTTGCAGTATGGTTTTGAAATGGCCATTCAGAAATCAGTGGCTGATGTCATTACTTATAATAAAATCTATGGTTTGAGTTCTGTTTTGAAACCTTCAGTTCCACATGTTGGGTATCACTTTGTCTAGTCTGAATTTCAACTGCCCCTTTTCTACTTAGAATGAAAACGAGTTACAGACAAGCAGGTAACATTTTTGTTTTCTCTTAGATATTGCCTACATGCATTAACAGCAGGGAGTCAAGACAGAGGCTCTGACAAGGATAAATAATGTAACATTTTTCATCCGGGCTCACTTTTGCAATCATATCGCTTCTATATGTGCCGTTCACAAACAGCAGCATAATATACCGCATCAAATTTCACATTTACTTTCTCATTTGAAGGGAAATAAAGTCATCTAAACACTGTACATACTTTGGGAAACATATTGCATCTGATGAGTCAATGTGAACTTGTAGAAGAGACGTGAGTGTTTTCTGAAATTATGTTTCTTTTTCCATACCTGAGATGAGTTCTTATCTGTCAAGGTGATAAAGGTGCGACTGTAGCTTAAACAGCCAATTTAATGATAAGGAATATTTTTTATCTGAAATGAGTTTAGTTCCAAATGAATTCCCAGTATGTGGCATATGCAAGACAGACGGGAATCAGGAGTCTGTTAAAAGCATATTTTCAGGTCAGGGTGATGTGGTAGAACATGTTGTGTCGACTGTTCCTTCACCATCTTGTATAGTGTGGTTTATGATGCTGTTTGACTCAGCTGAAAACAAAGGTACGAGGAAGAGGAGGGAGGAAATAATACAAAATCTCATTCTGGAAAAAATCCAAAGGAGGTCTTTGTGAGTCTGTTGACTGTCACATGGTCTGTGTTTGCTTCTGTTCTGTCCTGAAGGTACAGCGTGTGCCCATGTGTGTGTGTGTGTGTGTGTGTGTGTGTGCCAGCACGGAGCTAATACAGTCCCAGCTCTCAGCCAGGATTAGAAGCTTCCAGCAGGTTTCTGGAGGGTTTTATGTCTAAAACCCAAACTAGAGGGAACCCACAACAGCCAATTACACTGTCTCTAGGGCAATGTGTGCACAAGTGTGTGTGCTGTAGGAAAGGTAATGCAGACACAAACACATACAGAGAGAGAGTATGTTAAAGTGGAGCTGGCATCTGGTGCCACTCAATTAGCTGTGACCAGTCTGCCAATAGCCAGAATCCATTTGACTGCCAGCACAGGGGCAGCAGAAGTACACACACACCAGGACGAAGCAGCAACGAATAGGAGTGAAATATGTTTAAATGTAAATGTAGATGAATTTGGTGTGGCCTCAGAACTGTTTATTAAAGGTTAAATATTTGTTAACATTATGTAACTCCATTACTACGCCATTACCTACATACATAACAGCCTGAACACTGATTTCTACATAAAGGATTCAGGTTTCTCTTTCCATGAAAATTATTGTGTTCATTCTTATTCACTGCCTCTCAAAAGTGTGCAATACACTGCAAAAATCCAAATCTTACCAAGTGTATTTTTCTCATTTCTAGTCAAAATCATCACACTTAAAATAAGACATAATCACAGAAAGAGTAACTTTTCAGTGAGATATAAGAACTTATTTTTAGACAATAGATCTTGAAAATCTTATTTCAAGAAATCTTGCCAAGATAATTTTCACTTGTTTCACTGGCAGATTTTTTTTGTTTGAATTAAGAAAAAAAAAAAATCTTGAAATAAGCAAAAAAAATCTTGAATTAAGCAATAAAAAAAAAAATTGAATCAAGCAAAAAAAAATCTTAAATTAAGCAAAAAAAAAACAAACTTGAATTAAGCAAAAAAAAAAAAAAAAAAAAAAGCTTGAATTAAGGAAAAAAAAAACTTGAATTAAGCAAAAAAAAAAAAAAAAAAAAAGCTTGAATTAAGGAAAAAAAAAAACTTGAATTAAGCAAAAAAAAAAAAAAAGAAAATCCTGAATTAAGCAAAACAATCTGCCAGTGGAACAAGTGAAATTTATCTTGGTAAGATTTCTTGAAATAAGATTTTCAAGATGTATTGTCTAAAAATAAGTTCTTATATCTAACTGAAAAGTTACCCTTTAGGTGATTATGTCTTATTTTAAGTGTGATGAGATGTTTTGACGAGAAATGAGAAAATACACTTGGTAAGATTTAGATTTTTGCAGTGCATGGATCTATGCAACCAAGACATGTCACTGGACAACAAATGATCAATTAGGGCATCTCCATGTAAGCACACAACCATATTTCAATCTTACATATTGGACTTTTAATCCTTACTCATCATAATTAGTTAAATATAATAAGTAATTACATATTTTCACTGACAGTTCACCCAATGGCCTTAAGATGTTTCATTTAAAAGTGCAAGTGTCATTTTCATAGTGTTGCACAAAATAAAAAGTTGGATGGACACTGTCTTCAAAATGGCAATAATTTCTAGTACTGACATAACTATTCCGTCTAAAAGTAGTAAGAAGTAGAAGTCTGAAGATTAGCAGTATGAAAAATAAATAAATAAAAACCTGGATGCTACAGCCTACTACAGTGGCCACATTTCACAGTACAGAACCTGAGCGATCTGAATGATGCATCCCACAGTGCATTACAGTCATCTTCTTCTTCTGTTTAGTGGTGGGTGGCAACTAGCATTAAGTGGCATTACCACCACCTGCTCCGCTGCAGAGTGGGCCAGAGTCCCCTTTTGGGTCTCTAAAATAGAAATATGCAGCTCAGAGTATCCAGGCAAAAACAGTCACATGTCAGAGGTGAGATGATTGACAACAAGTCCACAAAATTGCAGCGTAACTATTGTGCAATTTATTGTTGTACGTTGTCATGCAAATGAGGATTTAAGGAAAAAAGAGTTAAGTATGAAATGTTGAAATAGGCTAGTGAGTAAGATAATGTCAGGTATGATCAGAAATGAATATGAACAATCTGAAATCTGAAAAAAAAGGTTTTAGATATCTGTGTAAAAAGTGTTATATACTATATCTGACAAAATGGGTGATCGAACCAAAATTGGGGCAGGAAAAACTACCTAGGTGTCAGTGCATTTGATCTGGGAAACATGGGTTGAAATGGTGTTATATACCGCTATAAAAAAGACACTGTGTTACTCTTAAATGAATAAAATGTATTATTATTATTATTATTAAATGTGTTGATCCTAGTGGATTTTCTAATCCAGACATGCAAGTTTTTCATGAATCTCAGTCTCATTCCAGGTTTCCTGTGTAACCCATCGTGTCCACTTGCGTTACATGCAGACCCTGCCCAGTTAAAAACATATAAATCATGAATGATTTTGCAACAGCGACTATTTTTGTGAAACACTTTGCCTTGAATAATTAGTTTGATTCCCAAAGTTTACCTGTGAGAGAATAAAAAGATATTTTTAAAAAATAGTAGCATGTAATTTTCATGTCCTTTTGACCATGTTGCATGCAGATTTCTGTATTAAATTTAATGTAAAATAATAATTTTAAAAAAAAGTTATTTATCTGAAAATGGTTTCGCTTTTATCTCAGTAAATATTTATTTTTAAAATAGACCCAAAGTGCTTCCAAACTTGCTTCATAACATTAGTCTACATCCGGTTTGAATTTTTAACCTCCATGTCCTGTTTTTAGGGACCAGTTTTGTAGAAGCACCCATATAGGGAAGTACACACTGTCCAGTAGTGCTGGGCGATACCACACTTTTAAGATTCAATATGATACCGACTACTTTTTTGGCATATATATTTGATATTCGGTACCTGATACCGGTACTTTCAGTGAATTTTAAAAATTCAAATGTTACACTTAAAAGACATGTCACATGACAAATACTGTCCATTAACAGCTTTAATGTGCGTAACCTTTGGTGGCTATTTTTTTAAGCAATTAAATAAATTTAGAAAAACATAAATAACATATTAATTAATTAAAATATAAAAATAAAGCAAATAATACATAGAAATATGAATTAAATAAAAATGTCAAAATAAAACAGATGAATAGTAAGTAATTAACACATATAAATTAAATAAAAATAAAGAAATAATACATATGAATTAAAAAATCGTACAAAACCTTGAAGTAAGTTACCCTATTAGATTCAGACAGGACACAGGCACTTTCATTTCACATTTATGAATTAATATCAATACTTTATTAGCGTAATCAATCCTCAAATGAGTACTGTGTGAGTATTAATATATCGATACCACAGAATCCATATGCCCACCACTACCGTCCAATATGTGATAATGAACACAGAAATAATGTCTGATCACCATAAATGTTTGTGATAGCCCAGGTATTGATGCTAATCATAAAATAGACTTGAAAGAATAAGTGAAAACTTTAACCTGCTGGTGGAAGGATGAATGTCTGCACATAATTTCGTGGTAATCCATCAAAAGTGACATTTTAGTTTTACTGAGAGAGACAGACTGACGCTGTTATGCCTAAAGCCACACTGGCTTGGTTAAACAGATTACAGGTGCAGGCCTGTGGGCATCAAAATGACAAGTATATTATAATTCACAAGGTACATTTTACCAAGGAACATTCAGTGAGTTCTCTAAATCCTGATGCTTGGTCTATCAGAAATTTAGTTCCCGGTCACCACAACATATTCAGTGCAGATGTGATTGGACTTCTGGATGACATTGTTACTAAAGCATCCACCACCGAGTCTTATTTCATGATAATTTTATCCATTTCATGTGAAACTTGTTTTTAGGACAAGGTTACATTCAGAGTAAATTGTATATTCAATTGTAAGTGTAACTGTAATAGTGGAACACAATGATATACAGTATTTTAACTAATACAAAAATGTCCCCCCAAATACAACTAAATGCTCAAATTTGCCCCATAAAGTATATATGCAAACACACATCTGTGATGGGTGTGGACCAAATATTACCATGAGAATGATAAGAAGTGGCACCCAGTAACAGTGGTCACCATTAGATATAATGTTTGGTCTGACACAGTTTCTCCAGGGAAACACACACACACACACACACACATACACACATATAGACTCGTATGCTTGGCAGTCTGTCATTAATCCTGCCTAATCAACCAGAGACCCCCTGATGTTTCCATGGAGCTGCAGAGGAGGAAGGTTGACGAGGAGCACAAAAGTGAAAGAGAAGGGAGACTTTAGAGGAGGATTGAAAAAGTAGGAGGAGACAGGGGGAGGAGGGCCGGGCAGAGGGCTGGACCAGCTGGCGAAGCCGCTCCGCCCTCCAACAGCAACACTGTAACTGGCATGGCCATCTGTCCAGACACACAATCACAAACACACACACCCACAAACACAGACTGGTGACGGCGTACAGTAGGTAGCACATGACCAGCTGATGGGAAAACTAAAATACAGACCACAGACCAGACAATGACATGTTCAATATATTCTCAACATTCCGCAGATGTATACAGTATGTCTGTGTGTGCTTTATTTATTTAGTTTTTCCAGTGTAACCATAGTTTACATTTTGTGTAATGTGTTTTAACGTACATCTTGAATCTCCCACTTGTTTAAAGCGTTGCATCGGGATAAAACTGAATCTCATACGGTTCTGTGCAGAAGCCTTAGGCCATCTTTCCAATCCGATATTAGGATCAGATATCAGCCTTGATATTGACATTTTAGCTGGATTGGGGATCAGAAATAGCAACCAATCCGTAAGACTGATCCTTCCTTTTAAAATTTTTGCAAAATGGGCTACATCATGCATGCTGAATGTAATTCTAAAAGTAATGCGACAGATCTGTATGTGGAGGACGCGAATTTAGCTCTGTAGATAAAGCTGTGAGAAAGGGAAAAGTGAAAGTGAGCTCCCCTTGCCTTATCATTGACTACCTGCTGCCCCCTGGAAACAAATTTGTGACTGGCGGGGGTGGGGTAGGGTGGGGTGATGTGCTGTACAATAAGGGAGGGGTTATGTGCCAAGTGATTTGTACTATTGTGATGTACAACAGTAGTTGCTAACACACGCATACACCACAATGTCACTCATGAACCCCCCCATGTGCTTGCACCCTCCCCCCCGGGAGAGTGTCCCCCGGTTGAGAACCTCTGCTCTAAATCAACAATGATATCAGATCAGTATTGGGTATCGACCGATACGAAAGGCCCCAGCTTCAGTATCGGCATCTGTAGTGAAAAAGTCAGATTGGTGCATCCCTAGTTGAAATGAACATACATATTTATTTCTCATTCTCTTTTCTTCAAATACAACAAGAAAATGCAGGAAATATGTACATCTGTGCTTAGGTTCTAAAGGTCAATGTCATTTTTTAGTGTGACCCTTGACCCCATCACAAGAAGCAGCACAAACAGTTAGAAACATCTGACATGTGTTGAATGAAACCTGGCGTAAAACCTCAGAAAATTAATCCAATAAATCTCATATTGTCTGAAAAAGGTTAAAGACATGTTAAGTACAAAGGGAGGTCAGACAGCATATTAACACTTTTATTTCAGTTATGGTCTCTCCAGTCATCTGAATGGAAGTGATGTTTGGGTAGATCCAAAAACACCAGAATAAGATTAGATGCATTTAACTCATAAAGACCCAGTGCTAGTTTTCTGGCAGTTTCCAAATGAATTTCTCTCTATTTAAACTTTCTTATGTGATTTATCATCATTTGGTTTAATATTAGCCTCTGAAATTTGTGTTTTTCACAGTAAATCATGTACTTAGAGAGAGAGAGAGAGAGAGAGAGAGCTTAATTGTTAATCTTCCCCTTGGAAGTCACTTTGGAAAAAAGCCTCTGCCAAATGCATAAATGTAAATGTAGATTTAGATGTTCATGAAAACACAGTAAATTCAGAGGTTATTATATTAAAACAGAGAAAACTGAAGAAAAAGTGACTTTTTCAGCAAAGACATCGGTAACTGAGCATAAACCTAGTGTGTCCATCCACTGTCACTGATCCAACTCCATGGGTTTTACTGATAAATCAATGTTGTAAAAGATGACGGTGTTTCCACGGTAACTACGGAGCCTCTGAACGTCCAAATAGGTCATATCTGATGACCATGAAAAGATGACAAACTGCATTTTACACTGATTATTTACATGTTTTGATTGGATTAGTGGATCAACAGGTATTAAATATTTTAGATCAGTTGATGCTTTTGGTCACCAGTAGATGTTTGGGTCTTTATGGGTTAAAGCTGCAGTGCTTCATTTTTACCTATGAGCACAGTTCAGATGGTCTGAGAGGACATCTGACTTTTCATCTTGTAGAAAACCTACCCAGTGACGACCAGATTTTGCCCACACTGTAAAAAAAAAAAAATCCTGTTGTTTTTACAGAAAAAACTGGCAGCTGTGGTTACTAGAACAATACTGTAAAAAACACATCAAACCGTAAACATATTTACAGAGTAACATGCAGATTTAACATTGGATATCAGTGATATTTACATGTTTAAAATGTTCAATGTACTTTTTATTACTTTTAAGTTAAAAAAAAATGTATGAGAAAAGGCTTTTATTTCAACATTATGGTCTTACAGTTTAAACGGCACCACATTGTTTTTCAATTTACAGTTTTATTTTCTCAAAACAGAAGAAATACATAATTTCTACATACAAATCTGGTTTTGTTAATATACTCTTCCTGTAAAAACTATAGCTATATTTGATTTAATCATTAACACAAAAATCTTTATAAAAATAACCAACTTTGTATTGTATTTTCACTTTCATTTTTTTTTTTACAGTTTTGTTACAATTTTACAACTTTTTGGTGTTAATTCTGTGGTCTTTTTTTTTTTTTACAGTGTAATCACAGGTATTTTCAGACTGGTTGTGAGGTTAAATACATAATTGACAGCTGTAGTTACCAGATCCTGTCAGATGTGACCTGGATGTGACTCTACTGCTCTACTTCACTTTTCCATTAACAGTACAAAGCATCGTCAGGTCACCTACATTCAGTCGTGTGATTTGACCGAGAGAAGAAGGACTGTAATTTCAAACTCTGGCATTTTTCCCCTGATTTTTGGCTCCTACAGCTTTAAGAGCCGTAACAGTAACCACACCTAACTGATACTATTCATGAATCAACAGAAACACATTAATTTATCAATGGGAAGGTGGACAGAACTGTTATATTCAGCACAGGATCTCATTTAGACTCATAACTCAAAGACTGAACTGCTCGGCTTCTATGTAGACGCTATTGTTCAGGATGCTTCTGTCACTGTATATTCAGCTGCTTTTTTTTGTTTTTTTCACCGTAGAGGCCGACTATTAAAAATTATTTCTACAGACAAATTACTGACAAGGCAGTTACAAGTAGTAGGAGAAAAGATTAGATAATACTGACACCTGTGATCGTGTATCTTTAACCCTTTACAGGACACTCAGTGAAATACTCTGAAATTCAAAATTTCAGCCTTAGTGTGTTATTGGAGGACAAAACCAGACTTTGTTACTTCTGTTATTACTTTTTCTAAATATGTTATTGTTATGTAGAAAATCAAGGTCAATGAAGTTACCATATTTGGTTCGTTACCCGTAAGTGGCAAAAAAAAAAAAAAAAAAAAAAAAAGAAATCCAAGAAGTAGATATGAAAAATTGAAGACAAAAACATGTAAGGTGAAAGGATATTAGAACATTAAAACATCACTTAGAACATTACAACAACATAAGTGCTGATCCAGACAATTGTCAACATACATATTATCGCTGTGAACATCATTACTATCACGACGGAGGGAATGACTGGACTCATTAAATATACATAAAATAAATAAGAAGATGAATAATAAAAAACCTGAGGGCTGAAATAATAGTAGAGTCGGCAGCATGACAGGATTCAGTGGATGATGGAATAAGGTCCAGGTTATGACAGTGAAGAACAAGAAAAGCACTCGGAGAGCACAGACCTCCGCCAAGGCAGATCAGTGGGCCCCTGTGCCGTGCTTGTGAATGCAACATTTGCAGGAAAGGTGTGAACGTATCCTGGTACAGCACGGATCCAGGTACCCAGTCTGAAAACAGCCTTCCACTCTCTGTTCATGCAGAGGTGGACCTTTCAGACCCTGTAGACCACACTGGGCCTGAGATTGTTGTCTCACCGTGTTTACTGTAAGTGTTTCTGTAATTTATGTGGAAATGACCAAAAATAGTCACTTGCCCGATAAAGGGTACTTTAACTCTTTCGGTGCCAGACAGTTAAGGGGCTAATAAGCCTTAAAAGTGCCACAGAATTTGGCCGTCTTTCAGTATTTCGCGTCGTTTTTATAATCGAAGTCTGAATCGTCATCAGAACTCATTTTCTAGCAGATGGGACTGTTTTGACAGATCGCTGTGTTTACGATATTACTACAAAATGGCCATCTAATTTGCATATGATTTCATTCATAAATTCATTCATAAAATTTCCCAAGCAGAAAACGAAACGCGAGCTCTTCCTTGGTCAAAAACCGCTCGGTAACATCCGACCGATTGCTACTTAGATTCAAAACGCACCGGACGCAGCCGATTCATTATTGATCGTAATTTGCAAGAAGATTTGAAAGAATGTCATCGAAATGTGAGAAAGAAATGGGGGTGGATGGTTTGTTTGTGCACAAATATGGCGTGTTCTCCAAAGCCGATCTGATCGGCCCGTGGCACTTTAAAGGTTGTATTCGTAAAGCCGATTTAATCGGCCCATGGCACTGAAAGGGTTAAGGTTTGAGGTTTCTTCTATTTTACAACAGCTAAAGTTTACAGAGGAGTGAACATTGACTGGGCTTGACTTACTGCCACTAACTTTTTACTTTGAATGAGATTTGTCAGGATGTGAGAGAGAACAGGTAACAGTGCAGAAAAAACAGTAGAACATCACAATCGAAGTGTGTGACTCTGGTGCAATATGAATATATGAATAAAAGTTCCAGGCTCTGTCTACCTTACATGTATCTGGACAGAAAAAAAATACCCTCTGTATCTTTTTTGACTTCACAGCATGTCCACAGATCATTCTCTAGTCACTTACCGTAACCTGAACCGTCACCACCGAAGGTCTAATCCTCCCCTAAAAAACCAAAGTCTGAACCCTGAAATGGACACACAAGCCTTAAGTAATAAATAATGAACAAAGCCTCTAGCAAATTTCATTTTTAATTTCCTGTTTTTCCCCCAAGCACATTGTTTTGTATTCTACTTAGTCAAATCATTTCTGATCCGTTGTGTTGAGCTTTAAAGCCCTCACAGTGGTGTAATAACATTTAAACACTTATGTCATGGTGATTCTTATATTATCCACCGCCGCTACCTGCTTTCACGTTTCCGTCCTCCACCAGGTGCAGTCACTGCTGCGTTAAACGGCCCAGCATCACAGAGTCCTGCCAGCCCGTCGGCATTAGTGTCAGTGTTCACAATGCATATCTAATTAGTTTCTACAATAGTATTTTATTCAGTGCTCCAGGACCGACTGCAGCGCTGTGGAGGCCTGGCTCTGATTTATGGTGGTATTTGTGTTGGATTTGGAAATCGCTGTCTGAATGAGGCTGTATTTGTCTTTAACCCTTTATAGGGCGCTCATAGAAATACTCTAAAATTCAAACCAAATATCAACCATAGTGTGTTATTGAAGGACATAACAAGACTTTATTACTTTTGTGAAACTGTTCAAGTTTTTTTTACAGCTATGTAGAAAATCAAGGTCAATGAAGTTACAATATTTGTTTCCTTGCCTGTAAGTGGCAAAAAAAATATATATACACTGGAAAAAATAGAAATCTTCTCATTTCTAGTCAAAATATCTCATCACACTTAAAATATGACATAATCACCTAAAGAGTAACTTTTCAGTGAAATATAAGAACTTATTTTTAGACAATAGATCTAGAAAATCTTATTTCAAGAAATCTTATCACGATATTTTTCACCTGTTCCATTGGCAGATTTTTTTTTGCTTGAATTAAGCAAAAAAATCTCAAGTTAAGAAAAAAAATCTTGATTTAAGCAAAAAAAAAATCTTGAGCTAAGCAAAAAAAAGTCTTGAATTAAGCAAAAAAAAAAAAAAATCTTGAATTAAGAAAAAAATCTTGAATTAAGAAAAAAAAAAATCTTGAATTAAGCAAAAAAAATCTGCCAATGGAACAAGTGAAAATTATCTTGGTAAGATTTCTTGAAATAAGATTTTCAAGATCTGTTGTCTAAAAATAAGTTCTTATATCTCACTGAAAAGTTACTCTTTAGGTGATTATGTCTTATTTTAAGTGTGATGAGATATTTTGACTGGAAATGAGAAAATTACACTTGGTAAAATTTTGAATTTTGCAGTGTATACAAGTCTATATAAAAAAAACACAAGAAAAACACATGCAAGAGTAAAGGAATGGGAGATTTAGAGCATTAGAACATGCTTTTAGAACATTAGACCAACATAGTGCTGATCATAAGTGCAACATCAGTGCTGATCCAGACCCCTGTCCACATCCACATGTTCCCTTTGAACATCATTCCTTACATTAGTACCATTACTTCATGGTACCTAACAAAGCAGGTACACTCACTGTTCATGCAGAGGTGGACCTTACAGACCCTGTAGACCACATTGGACCTGAGATTGTCGCCTTACTGTAACTGTTGTTGTTGCTGTCTTGTAATGTGTGCGGAAATTACCAAAAATAGTCACTCACCCAATAAAGGGTTAAGTCTCACTATCTCACTTCTGTAACACAACAAAGATCACAGAGTTGGTCTTAAAAGTGGACTAGATGTATTTTTGCCACTCTATTACATGTATTTAAATAATATATCACACCTTCTGTTACATAATACTCCCACCATTAGTGTTTTCTGCTGAACACTGTTTGTAAAGTCAGATGTGTGTCTTCGGTGATCGAAATACGTACGCAAACCTCAATTTCAGTTTGACTCCCAAATACACCTAGATTTCATTTAGAAAATAGCTGAGCTGGATATTGTTTTACATCCCATCAGGTTGTTTTGGCCCACTTTAAAGTCTCCTTCTAGCCGCAGTCATCAAGACAAGACATGACAGAGTACTCCACTACCAAGGCCATGCCGGTTCAGGGCCAGAGCCTATTCTTGAGCCAGTTCTTTGTGTTTGGACAGCTGAAGAACTGGCTGCCAGCCACGAAAACTGGTTCCAGAATGGCACCAGTTCTCTGATTGTCCAGAACAAAGAACTGCTTACATCAGGGGCTGGAGATGGAAGCATCATGAGCAACCAGACAGTCTGATCAATTGCTCAGACCAACCAGACCATTTTTAGAAAAACAGAGCTAATGTAGCATCTAGTCTATCTAATCCAACAAAGAAGACACACAGCTTCAGGATGCACTAGTTCTCTGAAGGCAGTGCTAGTATTCCTAAGAAGGCTGATGCATATGCACTGAGGTAAATATTCAAAGGTTCAGACATCTTTTTATTGTGTCATCTATCAATATATGTCATGATATCAGATTTCTACAGAATTAAAGGTCATACAGTCAAAGTTCCACAGGTACTGCAGCAGAATGTCTGTAGTTTGGGTTGAAGACAATACCACCACATTATCACAGACTGGTGTGATTGACAGGATCTGTCACAAGTTCCAAATAACCCTTTATAGAGCACTCATATACTCATTTATTACTTTTGTGAAATTTATAAAAAAAAAAAACAAACATTATTGTCATGTAGAAAATCAAGGTCAATGAAGTTATCATATTTGGTTCCTTGCCCATAAGTAGCAAAAAAAAAAATCCAAGAAGTATATATAAAATATATAAACTACAATAAAAAACTGTGTAATGTAAAAGGAACATGTATTTTAGAACATTCCAACAACATAAGTGCAGATTCAGACACCTGTCCACATCCACATTATCCCTTTGAACGTCATTACTAGTACCATTACTTCATAGTACCTACACTGCAAAAAGCAAAATCTTACCAAGTGTATTTTTCTCATTTCTAGTCAAAATATCTCATTACACTTAAAATAAGACATAATCACCCAAGGAGTAACTTTTCAGTGAGATATAAGAACTTATTTTTAGACAATCTTGAAAATTTTATATCAAGAAATCTTAACGAGATAATTTTCACTTGCTCCATTGGCAGATGTTTTTTTTTTTTTTTTTGCTTAATTCAAGATTTTTTTTATTTATTTTTTTTTTATTTTTTTGCTTAATTCAAGCAAAAAAAAAAATCTGCCAATGGAACAAGTGAAAATTATCTTGGTAAGATTTAGATTTTTTTCAGTGTACCAAAGCAGGTCCACTCACTGTTCATGCAGAGGTGGACCTTACAGACCCTGCAGACCACATTAGACCTGAGATTGCTGACTCACTGTAACTGTAATATGTAATGTGTGTAGAGATCACCAAAAATAGTCACTTTGCCAGATAAAGGGTAAAAGCCCAACTTGAAAAAGAACTGAATTGTTTCCTCTATGCTCACTGTATAATTCAAAAGGAATAAACAAGTATCCACATCATCAAAAGTTCATGTACCAGCTGTACCAAAGATATACTGTGACGCAACAATGTGGCCCCGTGGAGCCTTGTGGAAAACAAACTAGTGCTAGCACTAAGTTTACCATCAGGGAAAAGAGGTTCAGAGCATTGGAACAGTACGACGGGGTTTTTGTGTCTTGCATTCCTTCTTCAGTCTCAGAGAAAGGTTGACCAAACCCTACACACTTGTGCAAGAATCAAATTCAGATTTCACACATGCCATGATGTTTGATACCTGAAGTTTGTATATTTTAGTGTAATTTTACCCTCTGCGTCCACCCACTACATGATTGTGAAAACAGCTACGAAGTCTAAAACAGGCTGAGAGTGTGGTGATGAGTGTCTGAATGTCCATGTGAGGATGTGAGATAGGTTCAGGGACATTCATATGAGAGAAAATCATTTTGTACTTATGCAGAACAGTATTAGGCTTTGAAAGCATTAGTTTGGACTTTTTATATATAGACTGGTTTTAACAGCTAATTAACACCTGTTTTAAACTCAATATTTATTTTTGTGAATACTACATTTAGAGTATTTATACCGCTTTTTCTTGCCATCATAGTCTTTTGCTACACATTGCAAATTATTTGGCTCTTACTAAGAAAAAAAAAACAACTTAAAGATTTAGAAGTAGGAAATCTTGTCAAGTGAAATTGTCTTGCTGCATGGATAGATATTTCATTTGCTTTGAGTACCTTTTTCCTCAGATTTAGTGTCTTTATCTTTTATCTTCATCTTTTTGCAGTGCAGGGACCTGAAGCTCCCAAGTGCTCTTGAATCTACCAAATTTCCAAGACAAAAAGAGAAATTCTGCTGCCTGTGCTGTTGTGTTTAAATGTTATGTCAGATTCGACACCTCTGATTAGAAGCAGTAATTTTATTTTTTAGACACATTTCATGATGAAAGAGGTGAAATAATTCTAAAAGTGCAACACTATGTTGTGAAATGACAAAGAAGAAATGGAGAGGTGAGCTGTTTTTACCAAAAAAAAATGCACAATTATACATATGTGTCAATTTCTATGAGCATTACACTGCAAAAATCTAAATCTTACCAAGTGCATTTTTCTCATTTCTAGTCAAAATATCTCATCACACTTTAAATAAGACATAATCACCTAAAGAGTAACTTTTCAGTGAGGTATAAGAACTTATTTTTAGACAACAGATCTTGAAAATCTTATTTCAAGAAGTCTTACCAAGATAATTTTCACTTGTTCTTAGGGATGGGAATCGAGAACCGGTCCTTTTTGAGAACCAGATCCCAGTAGCTTGATCCCTTGGAATCGTTTGTCTGCCTGCTTAACGATTGTGCTTATTGATTCCGCCTTCGTTGTGCATGCGCGACGTCGTCACATGTAGGCTGCATTGTTTTGGTCAGAACGTAGCCAACATGTTGTTGAGGCAGAAACGGTCTAAAAGGATGACTCAGGTTCACTTGGAACACTGTCAAAGCTTCCATGTCTTCAAAAAGGTGGAATCCCTCCAATATGCTCAAACATTTGTCCACACAGCATGTGATTCATTTACAGGAATGTCAAGTATTTGATATGCTACTTAGTGGTGCTTGTGAATGTAGCGGCAGAATGAACGCCGGGTCCAGTTCCGGTTCCGGTGCGGGCAACAAACATCGTAACTCCTCAAATACAAGTTTCCGAAGGTAGGGGAAAGGAAATGAGGTGCGCAACAACGGGAGACGAGTTGAGCTCAGTCAAACTGTTTCCACATAGTGGACATGCAGCAATAGAGGAATTAGTAAAGCGTCTTAAGTTTCACTGCACGATTTTTTTGCTTGAATTAAGCAAAAAAATCTTGAATTAAGCAAAAAAATCTGCCAATGGAACAGAACAGAAGCTCCAAAGTGCTCTTGAATCTACCAAATTTCCAAGACAAAAAGAGAAATTCCGCTGCCTGTGCTGTTGTGTTTAAATGTTATGTCAGATTCAACACCTCTGATTAGAGGCAGTAGCTTTATTTTTTAGACACATTTTATGATGCAGAGGTGAAATAATTCTAAAAGTACAATCCTATGTCATGAAATCACATAAAAGAAATGCTGAGTTGAGCTGTTTTTACCAAGAAAATGCACATTTATACATATATGTCAATTTCTGTGAGCATTATCACCATCACCAATGTGTTTCATTCCAACCTGCTCAATGATTCTGTTTACGGCTCATAAAACATGTTTTACTGCCTAACATTTGTAAAATAATACAAACTAGACACAGTGATGTTACTGCATCACCAACATGATGCCATTTCTGAGAGTCTGTGTTGATGCAGCAAAAACGTTGAAAAATAAGTGATAGTGAGTTTCATAATTTTCAGCAAAACCTATGGAAAGGCTAATATCAGAGTACTGTCTGTGTATACTGTTGTGTATATTTGAGTGTTAAATGTGTTTTACAGCGTTTTTCGTTCGTCTCTTCTCAGGTGTTTCTCTCGGTCGGACCACCTGGCCCTGCACATGAAGAGGCACATCTGAGGGGGAGAAGGAAAGGAGAGAGAGAGAGAGGAGGAAGAGGAGAAGGAGGAGAGAGAGAGAGAGAGAGAGAGGAGGAGAGAGGGATGGGCAGTCGAGCTACCAACCACCCGCTTCGTTCTCCCCGTCCACACACCAACCAGTGACCGGAGCGTAAATCCATCCGAGAGGGCCGATGACTCAAAGCTCAAACCGACCGACGGCCCCTCCCATTGGAGACGGGGATTGGAGGAAATCGAGGAGTAGCTAGATTGTTGTTTTTCTTTAGAATTACACACACACACGCAATAGTTAACACTTTACACATCCATCTTTGAATGCATCATCCTGGTGAACCCCAGGTGCTCACATGTGGCCCCCGGGGTCTTGGACACTGCCAAATACTTACATCGCTTAATGAAACATAACAGCGCCTTTTTTCTTTCCTCTATATTCAGTGTCTGTTTAACATGAAGCCACATCAGGAAAATATATTCCAGTGGGGAAACATTAAATATCCATATAGTCAGTTGTTAGTGCTTAACCGGTTGTAGAATCAAATACTCAACTTTTGCCTTTGTTTTGTGATGTTTGTCATACACTGAACATAAGAAACCATCATCTGCCGCAGTCAGTTTCAGTAACCTATGTGAAGAAAACAACAATGCCAATCTGCAGGAGAGAGGCTGGAAGGAATGACTTCTTGCATTGCTGACAACCGAACCCGGGGCTCGGACACTGGGTGCTTCGTTGCGCCCACTGGGACCTCTGTCAGCGGGTGCTGCCATAGCTCTCAGGCTCTCCTCCAGCGAGTCTCTCACCTTCACTGAGACGCCTGCTGCCTCCACAGGCGATCTGAAAGAAATGCGCAGCGACACTTTCTTCCCTTTTTTTCTACTTAGAGGACAATAATTCTGCTTATTGTTATTTTAAAGAGTGACACTTTGTTTAATTCTCTCTCAGAGAAAATGTCTTAAATATCACTGAATTGTGTTTGGAAAAAAAAAAAACAAAAAAAACAAAACTCTAAGATCTCTGATGACTTCAACAGAATGTGTGGGATGAGAAGAGGAGTTGGTCTTTTAACCCCTGTTTGCACCGACTTTGCTTCTGCAGTCTGAGAGCAACCAGTGAATGAAAAAAAAAAAACAGAATCATACAAAACTATTTTTTGGAGTAAAATAAAAGCAGAGAGCAGAAAGGTCTTCAGTTTTTCACGCTGCCTTTCTGCCCAGCAAATCCACTCCAGATGAGTAATGAAACCCTAGCATGACCCTCCAAGGTCTCACACTCCACCAGAGCCAGGAGGAGGAGGACTCCAAACTGGAAAAAACATCTTCTTTTGTTACTTGTTTTCTTCAGCGTTCCGTTGATTCTGAAAATCATCCTGGAGTATTTTCACAGACTGAGATCTCAGCTTCCTGGCAGTACAGCAGGGCGAGAACAATGGAGGCTGATGAGCTGGTTCTTGCCTGTTCACGTGGGACTAAAGACACCAACCGACTTGTGTGGGGGTGCTGCTGATCGGACTCGGTCGCATCAGCTCGGTCAAACTTTGCCTGTTTCGTATCCATTGACTGCACTGACTTTTTTTTCAATGTTATCTGTGCTTTTTTTCTACAGCAAAAATATGGAAAAAATGAACACAAAGAAAAAAAATCATAAAAAGACTTGGAAAAAATACAAGACAAAAACAATTATGTCTCACTAGACACATTGCATACAGAACAAGCACATATACTCCGTTAACACACACACTTGCACACACACACACATACACACACACTGCAGTTTCTTTGCTCACGGCTCTTCTTGAGATAAGTCTAATAAGATTTAGGAAAATAATTATTAAACTAATGAACAGAGTTGGAAAACAAAACACTGCATGACAGGCTTTATTGCAAACACACACACCAGTTCATGTACACACACACACACACACAAACATGCACACTCTCTTTCTGGAATTATATGTTCTGCTCCCAAATCTTTTTTCACAGTAGGAATTTAGCAACTGTTGTTTAGTAGAAGAGTATCTTAGCTCTCGGCTGGAGGTAACAAACGATTCCAAATCCTTTGAAGTGAGAAATCAGCTTGTTCTCCGTTCCAACAATCACCCACATATCCCTCACTACAGTTTGTGCCTCTCATTTAATAAGCGTTTTGTACTTTGGAGACTGTGGTTGCGTTGGTGATTACATTTGAGTACAGAGAGCCACCATTCTTCATCGAAGTAGACAGGAGTAAAACAACTGCAGCAGGTTATTCCACAAAAACCCTACATGCTGTCAAACACATGTCAATAATCCCTGAAGATTTGTGTGCCTTTGCTATTATGTCTGGTAAATGTAACAATTTCAGCCCTCAGACAACAAAACTGACGAGATAGTTTCAAAAGAAACTCCAAGTTGTTCTGAAGTCAAACTGCCCAGCCTCTTACTCGACACAAAGCGAAAGATCAGTTTTGTTTGATTTATAAAGAAAAAGCAATGGAAAACTAGCGCAACATCAACCAGTCATTGGAAGTTAGTGGTATTCTGATTTATGCTGCTTTCCACGGAAGGTATTAGCTGGAATTGCTTCACCTCAACATGACATTTTGGGCCGTTTTCCTTGTGTGAGCGCGAGGACCACCAGTTACCATCTGAAACTATTTTGGCACCGCGTATGCCAAGGTTCCAATACTATAACCATGATATAAAATTATGCAAATCACAGATTGGTTGAGCTAGAATATGTAATGCATCATCATGTTGTGACATATGATAACAAGCTAGTAAAACTTATATTATACTTTGCCGTGGTGTGCTAATGGCCAAACTGAGCCAAGTTGCCAGGCCATTCCAAGCAAATCAAGAAGATATCAACAATAGAGTAAGTCGTTGTTGGTAGACTATTTCCGATTAACCTTGGGTATATAAAACAGCACTAACAACAACCACAAATCTAGCAACTACACTCTGAAATTGGCAATTTTTTTTTAAAGATTTGGTTTATTCAAAGAAAAAGTCTCCTTAGTTACTTGTGTAATTTTGTGAACATTAGGGTTTAGGATTCTTAAACCAGCCATTTCAAAGATATGATTTTGATGATTCATTGTAATATTTGGGTAATACTGCACAAAGTATAATCACCAGAAGGCTATGATCATTCCTTACTGCCCTAAACCTTGTTCGTGTACTTCTCAAATTGTAAATTTATTTGGAAACCTGAATAAAATCTGCAGCTCACTTATAGGTCATGATCCGGCATTAGGGAATGGGCAGTTTCTAGGACTGCTTAGTTAATATTTGATGAAGAATGGTGACTAACCTCAGTAACGTAATTGTAATTACTAAGATATAAATCAAAAAGTGTTGATTACAGGACATGAGAGGCACAACTGAACCATATCCATAATGCCTGCTTCCTATTCTGGGTGGTTGCAGAAGAGATGATCTGGCCTTGCACCAACATCAGTGCTGACAACGCTGCTCCATCCGCCCACCACCTATATGCCCCTCAGCACATGCACGCAGCCGAACACTGCTGTTGACTGGTGTGTCTTTGTGAGGGTGGAGGGTTCTGGCTGGTAGGGGGATTTCAGATCCCGACGTGCCCAGTCATCATGCCAGTTGGCCTTGCCAGCCTTCATTAGGTGAAATATACAGCATTCCCCTTCAGGGGGGTTTTATGGTGCAGCTTCGAACAATCAATACCAAAAACCTCCAGCATGGAACTGCCCTTTAGCCACAGGCAGTGTCTCCCCGGTCAGGAGATATCAGCAGGAGATCCAGCGGCAGCTTTCTCTTCTAGCTCTCTAGTTTCTGCTAAGTACAATGTAAAGCCACGACTGAGATGAATCCAGTGCTTCACTTTTGAGTTGATTTCATTGTTGTTCATATCCGTTACAGAAGCTGTATCGATGGTTGTTTTCTTCAGCTTGGATGATGCAAAGGTCATGCCAAAATGTTGAGACATGCAACGGCATATAGAAGGGGCCCTCCTATACAGGACAAACAATCATAGAGGGATAGGGATTGTAGCACTTTTGTGAGGATTTTCATGGCATGAATGTGTGTGTATGTGTGTGGAACTGTAACTGATGAACGTGTGCAAATGTGGAAGAAATCCTTTTATTATAAGCAGCGGTTAACATATGTTTATTAGCTTTTTCCTCAGACCCTACATCCAGTCATTCTTTTATACATTCTGGTGTTGTACCCTTTACAGACTCCAATTAGTTTATCATTCAAAATGACAGAGGGTGCTAAGAATCATTATTTATTTACAAGTCTTAAAGAAATCCAAAAAGTCTTCATTCTGGTTTTTTTTTTACCTTTTAACATTTACACTCTTTATGGAACCAACAGCAGCAAGGGTTACATTTCAGCCATGGTTAAATTGATGTGGTTTAAGTTGTGTTTTGGCCATATGTAAAACACTGAAACTAAAAGGTGTTCTCTTTCTAATGACGCCCAATACATTCATATTGGCCTCCCATTAACCCTGACACCCACAGTAGCCTAGTGGATGTTAACAGGTTAAAAACAGTCAATAAAATATGGTGCAAAAATCCAAATTTCAAGAACAGACAGATAGTAATTGATGGAATTTTTTCCTTGAGAGGAAATCTGGCACCTAATCATCATTACACTGCCAATTCAACGCCATTTTTCTCGTCATTTTATAACATTGGACACAGTCGTCAGTGAAAGAAAACGTGTACCATGGCAAATTGTAACAATCAGTGTCTTCTTTGAGTAGAGGCAAAGCAATTTAGGAACTGGCAATGTAACATTTGGATAAAAATCTGTTGAAACTAGCCAGAGCTCTGCGTACGCACTAATGTCTGTCCAACAGTCTGTAAGTGAAGAGTTTTTTTTTTTTTTTTTAACAGAAGATTTAAAGAGGTACATTTAATAATTGAAGTGTTGAATACGTAACAAAACTCTCTTTCTCTTCATTTTAAATGATTTGACATTCAACAGATCATATACTCGCATAAAAACAATTTCACACTTGGCTCCCTTCATGTCTCCCAGCCTGTTGAAGCGGGATTCTCCGTCACAGCGTCGATCCGGGTCTCTGGTCGTTTCTCAGGCTCCTCCGGGCCAGCTACAGCCACCGTCCCACAGCTCTGATTAGCATTCTCTGCAATCTCTCCTCACAATTAAGCTAATGAGATAGCTCTGGGTCGCAGGAAAACCAAGCGGTCTAGAAAGGGGTGGGGTGGCGGAGGGGGGATGAAAAACAACAGGGATCTTGAGCCGGACGGTTTCCAGCAGCCAATACCCAGTGGACAGATTTGATGCAGAACAAATAGAAGATCTGTTTGCATAGAGAAAAGCCCAGAGACAGGGAGAAATTTAAAGTTAGAGTGTAAAAATATATAGAGTAATTTACCCACATGAATATCTGCGTTATTAAATCAGCCTTCTGCATTCTGTTTCATGGATTGCAGATAAAATAAATTAACGTTTATCTGCAAACTCCTTCCAGATATTAAATCCACATTATCTTGTCAAACCCTCCCTCTTCCACCTCTGTCACCATTTTGAAGTGCCACTCTTATTCCCTCCGTCCACACCCCATCTCTCCCTCTCTGTCCACAGCGGTTGTCCATGCACTATCAGCTGCAGGAATGCTGAATGCACACTTTACACTTTGCCCAAAGATTTGCATATTTGCAAGTTAACTGCTGTGAATGTAGTAGATGTAGAGGAAAGAGCTGAGAGGCAGAGATGCAGAAAAGGAGTGATGGATGGAGGCCGGAAGGAGAGGGGTAGTTTTTTTATTCTACTATATCATCCCATTAAATCTTAATTACTGTTATGCTCCAACTCTTCATGCTTCATAACATTTCCTGTCTCTGTCTACTGTCAGCTGGAGCCGAACTCACTGTTCACACAATGTAAAATAATGTTCTCATGGTCTTGTAGAGTGCCCAGTGTAGTGGCGCTAGCAGCTTAAGCAGGACTGAAGTAGCTTTTAGTTGAACGTAGCTTCTTAGCATGCTGCAAATAGCATTAAGTCTCATACTGCAAAGGTGGCTGGAGTCTAAAGAGGTATTTTACACTGTTTCATATCCAACAGTGTAAACCTGTAATCTGTCCTTTGGAGTACACTAAAGGTGTTTTCATACTGGTAGACTGGGGCAAATCTGTTAACTCAAGAACTTAAAAATTGGGCCTGGACATCAATGAAGCACTAACCTCAGAAGGTCTTGATGAATTCTAAGGTTTGAAGGCTATGAGAAGTAAAGTACAAGTCCGGATGACAATACAAAAGAAGACATCCAGAGAGTCAACCAAAGGCAAGTTTTCACCCAAAGTACCTGGAACTTTAAAACCTTCAATCCAATGAACTAACAGGCACCATTCGATTGTTGATTTTCTGTTTCCACTTTGGTCTGGACCTGCAAAGACAAATCAGGAAAAGTATTCAGCTGAAATGGAAAAAGCAGTGGTAGTTTTTAGGCACCACTGTTGGGCTTGACTCTATTACATGATGCTCAAAATGCTCTAAGACCAGATCTTTGTGGTAAGTCCATCTGTTTCTTGCTTTCTTTTTTGACTTCATGTCAATGCACCTATTATCAGAAAGTAGTTCCGTCTGAGAAGGACTTTTTGGAGGGTAAAATGAAGTCCCTAGAAGTAAATTTAGACCCAGTTCTTCCAAAGATACCTAAAAATTAAGGCCACTTTGACTTTGATTCATCTTCTCCTTGTAAGCAAATGATTTATTTAGAAAAACGTGAACGTACTGATTGTAACTGAAGATCATTTAGAAGAAGTGTCTCGGTCCAGTCCCAAACAAATATGTGGATTAGTTTTATGCATAGTGTTGGGGTTAATGTACCGTATTTCCTTACTTGTGACCCTGAAAAGAACCATGCTTAACCACAGATCTGAACAGTAGTAAAGAACCCAGCAGAGTCAATGGAGGCAGGTGAAAAGACTCAAGCAAATAATACCAGTGTGAAAATGACATTTAGACATCCTTTTTGACTGATTACAGTTGTTTAGATACAGGTCTTTGGAGGACCAGGATCCAGTTTTCCACCTTATCACCATGAAGAAGGATTGTCTCTTCTGGCAGCTTTTGTAAATAGCTTGAGATCTCACATACAGAAAGCTCTGTGTGAAGTTAAGCTTATGTGGCGACAGTACTGTCTCAGACATTTCAGCATTTTCAATAGATTTGCTTTAGGTCTTGCAAACATTGCACTACATGATCATATTTAGCTTTTGCACTCTCTGTGTGCGCGCACTGCTAGCATAGTCTGTTGGAGCACTCTGTTCAATATCCACTTAACATTTGTTACACACCCAGGATGCACTTTGTCACCAAGAACCATTTGCTACAGGTCGAATAGTGATCAATTAGACTGACAAATCAGCTGAAGCCTCCAGTGAAAATGCCTTCTACATCACCTTTATTTGGGGGATTTTATTGTGGAAACATTCCATCATGCTGTGACTTGGTTGAACTTTCTTGGTATCAGTGGCATCCAGGAGTGACTCTGTCTGTCTATAACAACTGTGTTTGTCCATGCTTGGTGTGTCAGTATATAAGAGATTCACAGTTCCTTACCCCCCTCCCTTTTTGTCTGTATGTTTCACCTCACCCACACCAAACCCTCTCCACCAAACCACAACCGTCAGAGCCCCCTGGGGCCAAACACGCTCATAGTCCTAAGATATCCAGTTGTACTAGGAAGTATTCTCAAGAGCTATGCAGCTTGGGAGCTCTAAGCAGTCCCCTGGTGAGACTGAAATAAACACCTTGCCGGCTTAATGTCCAATTTATTTCAGTGCAGGCGACCGATCCATACAGCTGCTTTTCTATCTCTGCCAGTTTATCCACCCAGTTGGTCTCCAGTGACTCATGGATTCCTGGAAAGTAGTTTGAGTTCATAACTTTTTATATGAATCTGGCTTGTTGTTCTATCTTGTTATTTGTGACAAGAGGATTGGTACCAACAATGTCCCATGGGTGTCTCAAAGTTTTGTCTTAGGTTAAATCTTTCCACTGTTACTAACCCGATATCAATTTATACATCATCTTTCAAATGCGGTATTGTTTTTATGTTGATTGACAACCTGTGAAGACAAACTTTCACTTAATGTTATCAGTTGGAGCTACAGATTCGACTGCAATCTTAATCGTCTCCCACCTTGTGCAAAACTAAGCTTCGCCTTGCAGGAACAGAAGTTGTGAGTCTTCTGAGATCAGTTTTTGTCACATTTTCCGTCACATTTAACAATGCTGAACAAGCCAGTGAAGTTTGCACTTTTTGGATGAAACACAGGAGATAAACTTTGAAAAATTCTTAACATGTAATACCAATTGCTAAAATAGTGATTTACATGCTACAAACCAACTCTTTCACACAATACTTTTAATTTAACTGAGACTTGGTCACAGGGAAATTGTTGGAACTTATGCCAAACAATACTTGCCAAATGTTCCTAGTGGTTAACATAGCATGCTGCTCACCAGCTGCATTGTAGAGATTAAGGACACGACAGGACAGGACAACAGCAAGCGTTTCCTCTCATTTTAAGTGCCAAATTAAAGTTTGAGGTAATTTTTAGTTTAAGATTTTAGAAATTAGTGTGATATTCTTCCTGCTTGTCTTAATGATTGTCGTGTGCAACGTAATTGTCATAATTTATTTTCAAAATCTACACATATGGTGAGCAACATGTTATCATAAGTGAGTGAAATGGAAAAATTAGACATGTAAAAGAAGAAAAATGAGAAGATAATGAACACCACTGTATTACAGAATGCTCCCAGGGATAGTAGGGTTTTGGTACCAATCCTCGTGTCAGATTTCAGGTAAAATGACCAATTCCAAGCTTATATTTTAGCACCTTTGTGTGTGTGTACAGTGAGCTGAAACCATAACTGATATGGCATCTCTGCACTGTATCATTTCTGGGATGAATAGACCTAAAGTAAAGACAGCAGATGTATGTCTCACCTGTCCGATAGGGGCTCTGTAACGATGACACCATAAACCTTCCACCACCCTCCACACCCACCTTCCCCTCATGTCACTGTCACCTCTGTTCTGTTCATATTTTAAGTTTTCTTGGTTTACTTACAATTTTTTGCTGTACAAAGTGTTTAAAATATTATTTGTATTATATGATGTTAGTATGGTAATGTTCTTTATTAAGGAAGAAGAAAATTTATTTTTGTTACTGGTCTGTTTCATAATTCTTTTCTAAATTGGTATTGTAAGATATCTATGCAAGAACTGTTAAGTGGAGCATTTTTATTTAAGAATGTAATATGTGTAATAAATGGTAGAATCTGCTCTCTGCTTGCTTTTGTGTTTTGTTTGATCATTTACACCATTTAAAAAATACACACACAAAAAATGCAGACAGTTGCACAAGAATTTCGATAATATGGTATCTGCCTTTAATGATATGGGCATCCTTTTCTGGAAAAGAAAAAAGAAAAGAAAAGGAAAAAAAGAAAAAAGATTCCTTACTGTGTACTTATGAAATCCTCATCTCATAAAAATCAGATTAAAACATCAAAATCTTGTAATTATGAGAAAAAGTTAAGTGTAATCAATCATCATCACGTAAAATGAGAAGCACTGAATCTAATGAAATGTGATGCATTTCTTTTCTTTTTTTTTTTTTTTACCATGTATTAATAATAACTGCTATGGATTTAGACTCACTGGGTTACATGACATTTTCAGTAATCTCTTCTATTATACAATAATAATAAAATACATGATAAATCATAAATTAAACAAACAATTAAAAAAAAACTCTAACATGTAATTCATATATTAGTGTGTATTTTCAATTGTAACATAAGGTATATTCACTTTATGTCATTTCATTTTAATTAAAAAGTGGAAGTAAAACTAAACATTAGTTTTAGTAAAGGGGACATGATTAGTCTTATTTTTGGCCAAATTGTGATTATCTGTGTAATTTTACTCTCCTAACACTGCTGATTCATTTTTCATCATTGGGTATGACCTGAAAAAAATATGACAGGCAATTATGCTATGAGGGTAATGATATAAGTATATATGCTACAGGCAGTGTCTGCATTAACTGAATATTAGGAGCTGACTTTAGCCACAGCTCAATGATATCAGTAAGTGACTAAAACGGTGGATGTTCGCAATTGATTCACCATTTCTCTCTCAAACTTTCACCATTTACTGTCAATTCATCCCATGCTGAGGTTTTGTATCTAGTCTAAAGGACAGAGTAAGGTTTAGGTTCAGAAAAAAGGTCAAAAATAAGAGATAAAATGAAAAAAATGCTAATTAAACACTTATCTTTTATCTTTTGTTAACATGAAGCCTGATCATCTGCATTTAAGTCCACAAACTTATGACTTATGACTTATCTATCCGAACATCAACTGATCTATGTCAGTGATTTCTATGTCTGATGTTCAAGGCGTTACAGTGACGACACAAAATATTCAAGTTTTTGCCTTATTCTGATAAAGAATATTCCACTAATATTCCTGTTACATGCAGCCATTTGAAAATAGTATTTTTCAAAGGTTTTCCACTGATGGCAGAGCCACTCTGTGAACTCAGCCTCCTTCTTTATTCCTTCAAACACCTTCTGGAGGAGTAAAATGTCAGGATTATTTACTCATACCAATAAACCTAAACCGTTTCTAACAGATTATCTTTGTCTTTAATACAACTGACTGCAAACTGAGTGGTGTGTAGTAACCTGCATTAAATCATAAAGACCCAGTGCTACTTTTGTGAATACAGAGAAAATGAATTTTTCCCACATATGTAACCTTTTGTAAATGATTTATCACCAATTATTATTATATTATCCTCCTTATTTTGCATTTTTTCAGTGTAAATCATGTATTTTCCTATATTTATTTCACTGCTCATGTAGATGTTCATAAAAACTCAGATTAAAGTTGAGGGTTATTACATCAGAAACAGAGAAAACTGAAGAAAAAGTGACTTTTTCAGCAAAGATATCGCTAACTGAGGATAACCCAGCGTCTCCATCCACTGTCATTGATCCAACTCCATGGGATTTACCGGTGAATCAATGTTGTAGAAGATGATGGTGTTTCTACGGTAACTATGGAGCCTCTGAACATCCAAATGGGTCATATCTGATGACCATAAAAAGATGAATAACTGTATTTCACACCAATTATTTGCATTTATCAAAAGGATAAGTGGATCAACAGGTATTACACAGTTTAGATGATTTGTGTCACTGGTGGTTGTTTGGGTCTTTATAGGTTAAAATATGCAATAATATCTGAATACATCATGTACATGTCCAACAAATCCTTATAAAAATGGGAATAATAACAGTATATCCCTTGTTTTTAATCAGAAAATAGCCTGTTTGGGAAAAAGACCTAATTCTGAATACATGACATTTGTCCAACACACAATATAATCTGTTATTATTACTCAGAATAATTGAGGAACAGTTGTGTGCATGTACTCTGTTGGCCACGACATGTCGATTTTGAAATGAGACTGAGTTCCTACACTTGTTATTTTCACTGTTGTGTGTGATATTTAGTGGTATGTATGGGTGGGGTTACATACTGGAACCAGCCAAAGACCCCTCACCTCACTCTGCCCTAGAGTGGCCCCCAGAAAGTCCACAAGTCCCACTTACAGCTGGGGTGTAGTGTTTCAGTTATTGACTGACCCACTCTGCACAGTATGTAATAATAATACACCAACATTCAATGTCACCAGCTATAAAATACAAAAAGGAGACAAAGAAGGAAAGTTATAGTAAAAACATGGTAGCAACAGAAAACGGCCATGGCTCAGATGGTAGAGCGGATCGGCCAATAACCGAAGGGTTAGCGGTTCGAATCCTGCTCTGTCCCAGTCTTGGGCAAGACACTTCACCCTCCTTGCCTGCAGTGCTACTACTCACACTGTATGGATGTTTGGTGATGGTCGGAGGGGCCGCAGACGCAAACTGGCAGCCACGCTTCCGTCAGTCTGCCCCAGGGCAGCTGTGGATACATATGTAGTTTACCACCACCAGAGTGTGAATGTGTGAGTGAATTAATAATGGATCCACTGTACACGCTTTGAGTATGCGTTCATAGAAAAGCAGTATATAAATCTAATCCGTTATTATTATTATTATTATTATAAAACATATCGGCTCTAATTTTGAGGTGATTGTACATGCTTAATCCTTTGGAGGGTCACAGGGGGTGGTGGAGTCTATCCCGGCTCCCAGTGGGTACAGGTGGGGTCCGTGGTACCCTGAACATGTCACCAGTTCATCATAGGGTTGATATATAGAAACGAACAATTCACCCACATTTTCACACTTACAGGTCATTTACATTGGGTTAGCCCAGGGGTGTCACACTCATTTTAGTTCAGGGACCATTTACAGCCTAATATGATGTCAAATGGGCGGGACCAGTAAAATAACAGTGAAAAAAGTTAAATTACATGATGAAAATGTTTCCATCTACAAAGTATTATTTAAAAATATGAATAACACAAACAACCTGAAATTTCTTCAGAAAAATAAGTGCAATTTCAACAATTTTATACCTCAGGTTAGCATTTAGAACATGTCCAAACGAAACTGCATTTTTTCCTACCCGATCTTTTTCTTTGTCGTTTTCAAAAAAGTTGTTTCAGAAAATAGCTGTGTCCACACGAAACTACTGAAAACATCTGAAAACAACGTAGTACAAATGCCAGGCCTGTATGTGGCGTTGTAATGCTATTGCAAAAAAAAATGGAGAAGACGTGGAGCATGTGCATAAAGCTTACTTGGTTCTACCGGGTCTGATCCAATATTTCCTTCTGGTTGCGCCTCTCCACAGTAGAACCAAGAACATGTAGTGAATATTGTTAGCTATGGTTATTTGTTGCTATTTTAATGAAAGAGTAGCCGAAGATTTTGATTCAATATTTCCATCAAGCTCAATAGCTGTTGTAGCACAAGTACTATTCTGTAGTCCGCCATTGTTGTTGTTGTTGTGAAGTGGCATTTTGCTTCCGGGGTGAAAGGTTAGAGAGGTGGGGCTATGACATCATCATTTTAGAAAAGTTGCAGTTTGGTCGCACAGATGAAGACGCAAAACCAGCATTTTCAGATTTATCCACTCTGGAACCCGGTTTCAAAAAGTTGCGGTTTCAGTGACTGAAAACGGCAGTTTCGTGTGGACAAAAGAGCTATCAAACTCTTGCGGATACGACCAAAGCCATCTTCATACGGACAGGGCCTTACAGAAGTACATTACAACTTATAGATCACAGTGGATCTACAAATACACAAAACACTTAGTAACAGGCAGAATATTGTTAAAAATTTCAGGTTGTTCATATTTGTTTATACTATCCTTTCACATTTTTTGTGAAAGGATAGTTTGTAAATATCAGCATTTTATGGAAGTTTACTGTTTTACACTAAAACAAAGAGGGGAAAAAATTGAAGTTGTCACTACATATAAGTTATTATGATAGTATTTTACTGGTCTGAGCCACTTGAGATCATAGTGGGCTAAATGTGACCCCTGAAGTAACATGAGTTTGACACCATTGATTGTTAATATCTTCATTTCTGCATTTCACAAATTCATCCCATGAGCCGACTTGCGCCCATTGGTGGGTGGGTTTTGGACCACGGGCCGTATGTTTGGCACCCCTGAGTTAGGCTATTAAGGTGCATGTCTTTGCACAGTGGGAGGTACCCAGAAAGAACCCACATCTGTATAAAAAAGCATCATTATGACTGTAATGTTCCATTTCTGCAGTTACATCCACCTAAATCTCACACTGAACCTTTAATTGGTATCATAATTTCTGCTCTTAAACACTTTCCAGGTACACACCACATCTTTAATGAAAAAAAGGCAAAGGAAAAACAGCCCAAATAAAGGGAAAAAATGTTTTTCTTCCAGGAGGAAATGTCTCTTAAAAGCCCCCAAAACAGAGGCTTTTTCATCCCTGCTCAATTTGCATACCTTTGCTTTAGACAACCCCGGATGAAAACTCACAATAAAACCTGCTATAAAATGTCTAAAACCACCTCTGGACGGACACGCAGGTGGCTTTAATTATGACTAGCATGGTACATTATTTCTTTGTAATGGCCATTTAAGGTAGATGGACAAATCCTGTCCAGCCGCTGGCAAGAGCACAGATGTACAGAAAACCACCATCACACACTCAACGGTCAGATTCTCTTATTCTCAACACGAGCGGTAATTCAGGTCTTTATTACAAATTAAAACAATCTCATGAATATCTATAGCCCTCCCCTGTCTGCAAATGGCTTCTCGGTGTCTTTAATTAGAGTCGGCTTGTCACTGACTGAGCTGACATTTCAATCAGTCTATCACAATGACACGGCGAGTAAATGAGGTAATCAAATAATTAATGGCTAATTGGGGATCAATTAAGCAGAAGAAAAGGAGCTCATATAGAGAATATCCACTGTGTGCATTTGTCCTCTTACATAGAAACTGCTAATTAACGATAAGTATAATTAAAAAGCACTGGATTTCAGTTGTAAGGACAGATTTTGTAGTTATTCCTCTGCTGTAAATCAACTTAACTGGATGCTTTGCTGCTCTGTAAATACACATTTTGCATCCTCACATACTTCCTTTGCTTGCACTGCTTATGATGCTGGATGAGGGTATTTCAGTAAAGCTAACACAGAGGATTACTATCATTTCTCAGCATTAGGTTTGTGTTGGCTAGAAAATGGGAATCCGCAATGCTGATTAGTCGGGGCATTTTGAAGTTTTTGCAAGCTTATTCAGTTCTCGTCAGAGGTGGAGAGGGAAAGCGAGTGAGCTGTTTCTAATCTTATTCAGCAGTATTAGTCTTTGTGGCGTAGGTGCGTGTTTACAGAAAAAGCAACCATCAGCTTTCTGTAACAGCACAAAGAAACAGAAATGTGGTGAATGGCCCCATAGAGTATTCTATACTTGTCTCCCACAAGGACCGTGTCAGCTCATTTGAGTGACTCCGTGGTCACACTGTCCACCGCCACCGACCCAGTACACCGCTGCTTGGACTTACTCTACGATTTATCACAGCAGCTGTGGAAAGAAACCGAACCCAGCCCAGTGAAAAGAACAAATGATTCAAGTAGTGATGGACGATGGAAAATGGTCATCTGTAGCAGTGATGGGAGAACAGAACATCATATAATAAACTATTGGGTATATTACAGTTTGAAATAGTTTCATATTGATTCAGTAGATAAACCACTTTTTACCATTTTGGTGTTGTAATGTCAGTACATTATACACTGCAAATTAGAGCTGAAACAATTCGATTAACCCTTTAACCCCTGACGTGTCTGTGACGAGCATTCTGAATGTATGATTTATTTTAAATATTCATAAATATTCAACCATTTGCTCAATAGGAAAAATTTCAAAACTTGCTGATAGAATAGACTTAGTGCTTTCCATAGATATCTGAGCATGCAAAGTGCACCCCCCATCCCACCCCTGCCACCTATGTAATTGGGGGCAAAACAGAGCAGTAAGAGGAACCTGCTTTTGTCTGTACGTGGGGTGAAACTGTGGAACACTCTGGATTTTCACCACAAGCAACGGCAAAATATCTACAGTTTTAAAGCACTTTACAAACAGACGGTCTGGTCACAGTGCAGAAAGGGCGGGGCTTGTTGTTAATTGCTTGGCCATTCCATCCTTGGCTCTCTTACCTTTGTTGGTATGGGCTTGTCATTGTTTACCATGTTGGCATGTTCCACTTCCATTACCAATGTTGATATGTGATTATTGTTGAAACACATTGTATTATAAGTTATGTAGACTATCATTTACAGGGTGGGGAAGCAAAATTTACAATGAACATTTAGTTGTTTTTTCTCAGCAGGCATTACGTCAGTTGTTTTGAAACCAAACATATATTGATGTCATAATCATACCTAACACTATTATCCATACCTTTTCAGAAACTTCTGCCCATATGAGTAATCAGCAAAGCAAACGTCAAAGAGTGTGTGATTTGCTGAATGTACTCGTCACACCAAAGGAGATTTCAAAAATAGTTGGAGTGTCCATAAAGACTGTTTATAATGTAAAGAAGAGAATGACTATGAGCAAAACTATGACGAGAAAGTCTGGAAGATACTATTAAAGAAGAATGGGAGAAGTTGTATCCCGAATATTTGAGGAACACTTGCGCAAGTTTCAGGAAGCGTGCGAAGGCAGTTATTGAGAAAGAAGGACACAGAATAAAAACATTTTCTATGATGTAAATTTTCTTGTGGCAAATAAATTCTCATGACTTTCAATAAACTAATTGGTCATACACTGTCTTTCAATCCCTGCCTCAAAATATTGTAAATTTTGCTTCCCCACCGTGTAGATAATTACTAAGTAATATAATTCAGTTTTCCTAATCTGTTTTCTATTGGTAAATTTGTTACGAAAACACAAAGCTTGGACCCAAATGCACGAGACAGAGAAAAACAAGCTTAGTTTGAGTATTTATTAACTCAAAGAATAAAAGTAACAAAAATCTCTTAAAAATCGTGGAATCAAAAATGAACACAAAAATCTTCTCAATTGAGGAATCAAAGTTTAACAAAAAGATCTTCACATACGTGGTATCAAGAAAATAAACAAAAAAGTCTTTTCTAATGAGGTATCAAAAATCTAACTAAAAGTTCTTCACAAAATGTGGTTTTAAAAAATTAACACAAATCTTCTCGGTTGAGGAATCAAAAAATATAACAATAAGATCTTCACAAATGTGGATTCAATAAACTTACAAAGCGTAGCAGCATAGGAGAATGTCGAAGGAGGTTTTGTCTTGGCAAAGCATGGAGGACGCACTGACAACAGACACGAGGAGAGGAGGGTATATAAAGGGTAGAGAGATCATAAGCCCCAGATGAAGACAATCAAGGGAATCAGGGAGGATGCAGACAAGACAGACACAGTGCACACAAATGAATGAAACCCCTCACCAAAATAAAACAGGAAATGAACGAAACTAACAAACATAAATTACTAGCACCGCTGAGGGTGGTGCGTCACAAATTTACATTATTAGGACTCTATACAGATGTTACTACATGATTAAGGAAGCAAAAATAATGTGTTATATATGTGTTGTATAAACGTGAGATTGGGTGGGATTTAGTAAGTTTTTTTCTTCCCACTCCTTTTTGAGCAGTACATATTGAATTTATTTTGTTATTACTAGTGTAAATGACACTTGCTATATTGTCTTGATTATCTTTTATTAATTAATGTATTAGCTCAAATATTAGTTCCTTGTACACAAAAAATATTACATTTTTTCTTCTGCTCAAAACAAATGAATGAATGAATGAATGAAACCGACTTTTTTTTTTTTTTTTTCACTGTTTTTCTTGTGGTTTTTTTGTTTGTACTGTTGTTTGCAGTGTTGTGGTCTTCATCTTCATCCTCTTATCCAGGTCCGGGACGGGGGGGCAGCAGCCTCAGCAAAGAAGCCCAGACAGCCCTCTCCCCGGGCCACTTCCACCAGCCCTTCCAGGGGATCCCCGAGGCGTTCCCAGGCCAGCCGAGAAATTTAATCCCTCCAGCGTATCCTGGGTCGGCCCCCAGGTCTCCTCCCAGACGGACATGCTTATTCATCCATCCTCACTTGATGCCCAAATCACCTCAACTGGCTCCTCTTGACCTGGAGGAGCAGCAGCTCTACTCTGAGTGTCCAGTATGAGTATGACAGTAACATAACCACATGGATTAACCTTAAACCAGTAACTGAACTCCATCATGGTGACATTCTTCCATCAATCACAGCTACAGATCTCCACCCTTATCCTCATCCTATGTGGTGACAGTGACAGAACAGTTGATCTGGTTTTCCATTACTGACAGTAGGTGTGTACCTAAGACGAATCCACAATTAACCCTTTCATGCATGAATTATGAAAAAAGTATTGAGGGTTTTTTTTTATTGATTTTATTACTCAGAATTGGGTTAAAGTTGAAAGGCATTTTGAATTTTTTTTAAAATATAGTTTTATTGACCCTTTACTGGGCAAGTGACTATTTTTGGTCATTTCCACAAAAATCAAAATATGGGGCCAATTCCATGCCTCAGTAAGGTCGAGAAGCATTTTGGTTTTTATAACATTATATAGTGATTCAGAGAGATTTTATAGACATTTTGGAGTTATAAATATTGAATATGTGTGATTTTGTCTGCTTATGACCTTATAGCAGTTGTTCTATTGCATATATGTACTTTTTAGCAAGTGGCATTCAGATGTTTTATTTTAAGAAGAGGGAGATGACGATGTCCAATAACATACATAGGAAAGAGGAAAACAAGTATTTCAATGAGTGCCCTATAAAGGGTTAAGAAGATATTTTACCTCCTGAGACCACGGAAAGTATAAGTTTGGGCTTTTTTTAATTAAATAATTGTCTACATTGAAAATATCATGTTGCAACAGTTTTTTCAGATGCATTTTTTTTATGGAACTTCCTTTATAGTGGACTTTTTTTTTGTTTTGTTTTTTGTATAAAGCTGTGAAACTCTTGTCCACAAACATGGACAGTAAACCCACAGCTGGGTCTGAGGAGGTTAACTTTATGAGATCACAGATCAGTCCAAACTCTAAAACTAAGATGATCCTTTTTTTTTTTTTTCATTTTATTGCTTTCGGGTCTTTAGAGACTGCCTCCGTGTGGTTTGGAGAATACTGCCTTTATAACCCTTTGGAAAGTGAGTTAAACTATGTGTCCATAAATGTGGACGTCATTCATGAAAGGGTTCAAGGTCACTGTTAAGACTGTCTGACTCCGCTCCTCTACTCCCTGGATTCACATGGAAGTTTGGATAAAGAGGTTTCACTTTTCCACAGCGGTGTGAAACATGTGAAATGTCAATAATCTTTTCATTTGGACCAAAAAGATAAAATAAACAAGGGAAGATGTGTGTTCTCAAATTTTGGTGGGGCTTTTTTTTTCACCACTAATTTTGGCTCCTGCAGCTTTAAAGGTAACAGGTAATTTTTCAGTTTTACTTTCTACAAAATTTGACTTTACAACTACTTAGTGCCCTTAAGCACATGAGCAGTGCATTAACTAAAGGGTAGGCATTACTTGCAGGCTTGGAAAGAGCAACAGTTCACCCTAATCATGGAACCTGAAGAAGAACCACCCTGGCCATACTTAACTAAGTACATACTTAACCAACTACATCCCCTGGCAAAATGGGTGTTTTTACATGTGAGCCATGCAATCCATGAATTAATACAACCTCAACTGCAAAGAGCATAAACACAAGCCCAGAGGTCAGAAATAACAAAGTATGATACTTAGATGGAAATGGAGTTTTCAGGTACTTTACTTGCATTACATTTATACATTTTACCAGATATCTGCAGTCTTCCTACTTAAGATTCAATGCATTTGGAGGGAATTATCATATATTTATCATTTGCATTACTGCACGCCTTCTCAACATTATGACAGTTTTCAGTCTAAATGGATGAGACAATAATAACTTATAGCATGCATCCATCTGTGCATATAATACACCATATGTAACACAACAAAACAGTTTGCTGAAATGATTAATCGATTATTTGACTTGAATTGATTAAAAAACATATTTGATTACAATTTTCCTGAATTGAAGCTTTTACTGCAAATAACATGGAAAAAATAGAATGGAAAAGTTCTCTTGCTGACAAATTTATTTGCACTTTCCAAATCCAAAGTTAATATTTATTGTATGTTGTTGAACAGAAATTACAAACTACAAATTACAGCTGAAATGATTACTCAATAAAATTGACCTGAATCAATTAAAAAACATTTGATTACAATTTTCCTGAATCGAAGCTTCTGTACAAATAACACAAACAAACAGAAGGGAAGAGTTCTCTTGCTGACCTTAAATTTATTTGCACTTTCTAAATCCAAAGTTAATATTCATATTGTATTATTATTTTTATAATATTATTATTTTTGGACTGGTGTAGTTCAGATTATATTAATATGACGTCAGGTTCAGTTTGCTTTGTACATTAAGAGCCATTAGAAATACTTTTTCCAATGTATAGATCTTATTTTTAGAATTTGAGTACATTTCAGATCACTACACTTTTAAATATTTACTGCAGTATATCTGATGCGTTAGTACTTCTTCTGAAATCTGCTTCTTAAAAAAATATGTGTAGAAATGTAACAACACATATCAAGGTGAGTGTGTTGACACTGGTTGTGAAATGTTTCAGATAAAATGTGAAAACTCTTCCAATCTTCAACACTGTTTCCTCAGTGAGATTGTCTTTTCAGTATTGGAAAGCCCATTTTCAGTGTCAAAAGGATCCAGCTGTCAAAAAACAACCTTGAGAGACCAGTGTGGCATTGTTAAGAAGCTGCACATGCCTGTGTTTGAAGGTCAGCTGGTATAGACATGTTAATATGAAGGTTGGTTTTGGCTTCAGAGTGGTTATTTGGTACATGCTTTGTACAGTATGTCTTGAATGAAACAGCTGTGATGAAGTAAAATCAGAAGCCGGCAAGACCTATATTTTAGCAATTGAATTAACAACTATGAAATGTATTAGACGTTTGTATTTGTCTTATCAAATATTGGTCAAACTTTGGATAAATTGCCTTTGTAGCATTTAGACCAGCTGTTTTCTGTCAAGTGTAGTATCGGAGCGCATCCTTTTTTACTATCACAGCTGCTGGTTAACTAGTGAAACAGGCTGCTGCGTATGCTGGTGTTTTTGGTTAAACCACAGTCTAATGTCCTCAGGTGTCTCCAGTTATGTTTCTGTTTTATTCATACATGCACGTTGTTGGTAGACATTGGAAATTTGCGTATCAAGCAGACTTTAAAAGAAATAAATGTCAGAATAAATATTTTGTGGACAAAACATGAAATGTGAAAGTACAATTTTAAATGGCAAAACTGTCAAGGTGCTTTCAGGAAATAAAAAATATATAAGAAAGATGTTAGATGTTGGGCATAAAATAAAACAGGGGCAGTTTGAGGAGTCTTTGTAGGGGTTGATTACTTTCTCTTTGGACACAAAGGATTTGATGGTTCTGCCTCTAAACTGACAAAATGTACATTAAAAGGCTCAATTTTTTAAGTGGACCATCAGCTTTTAAAAGGGTTGCATTCAGTATTGATATTCCAAACTCTCAATATTCACATCAGAACTCACTTATTAGTACCAAAACCACCAACAAATCAACAGTATGTATCCACAGACCGTATCATTTACTGAGTAATGAATAATGCCTACGTGGTATCGGCTCGACTCGACTCGGCTCGACTCAGCCTTTTTGTGTTTCCACTACGAAAAAGGACCTGGAATCTGGTACCCGGTACTACTTTTTTGGTATCACCTCCACCAAGGTTCCAGGACTGGGGACCAGGTACTAAAACTTGACGTGTAAACACTGCAGACCACTGATTGGTCAGAAAGTTGTCTCTGTGACCCGCCGTTTTACAAAAAAACAGATGCGGAAGTTTACAGTAAATATAGCGGTAGGTTAATCCACATGATGACAGCCTGCAAAACTACACCATGGTTTGTCGAGGAGTTTCAGCATGAGCTTGACAAGAGAACACAAAACGAGCAAGTTTATCAGCAACTCTGAGCAGATGACACTGAAGTAACGCGCTGCATCGCTATGACGTGCAGGTACTGTAAAGTCAGGAGTATCCGGTAATGGAAACGGTCTCCAGAAATAGGACCTGGTACCCAAGTCAAGTCAAGTCGAGCTGAGCCGGTTCCACGTAGTGGAAACGTGGCATAAAGTTCATTGTTTCTACACATTTGTACTATGGTATCAACAAGTTTTCATCTTCAACTAAAAATTCAAAACCATAGACATTCAATCAAAATAACACTGTGTTTTATAATCTTCTGATAGCTGATAGTTTACACTACCAATCAAAAGCTTGGACTCACCTGGTTTTTCTTTATTTTCATGACTATATACACTGTAGATTCTCACTGAAGACATCAAAACTGTGACTGAACACTTATGGAATTATGTAGTTAAAAAAAGTGTGACATGATTAAAAGCATATTTTAGATTTTAGATTCTTCAAAATAGCCACATTTTGCTTTTATTACTGCTTTGCACTCTTGGCACTCTTCTTGGCATTCTCTGGATGAGCTTCATGAGGTAGTCACCTGAAACGTTTTCCAAAAGTCTTGAAGGAGTTCCCAGTGATGCTGAGCACTTGTTGGCCATCTGTGGTCCATCTCATGCCGTTTAAATGAGAAGGTGAATCCAAACTTTTGACTGGTAGTGTACATTATAGTTCTGTTAGCTTAGCTATATTTTTAGACAGAAAACAGACACAGTAAAACCACAAATCACCACTATTTTCTGTAAAGTTTGTGTTGTCAATAACTGAACTAAAGAACTGTTTGGAATTGTCCAAACAAGTTCAGGACTGTCAGAGTTTAATCTGAACCATGAATCAATAACCTTGTAAGCCTCATAAGCCTTGTAAACTCAGCCATGATGAAGAAATGCTGCATTTGTTCAAGTTGTTTCTTTGCGGTTCTCATCCCATCTGGTCACTTTCAGATGGTTTGGAGTGACTCACTAGTCCCTCTAGTGGTCACAGAGATACCCATGTGGTGTAAATAGATTCAGTTCATATCTCTGCAACCCAGTATGTTGGTGTCTTTGACATAACTTAAGAGCGCTTCACTGGGGCGCCGTTAAGGGCTGGGGGTGGGGGTGGGGGAAGGGTGTAAACATGACAAATCCATGGGACCCAGGGTTCCTGGGGGGGCATACAGCAGTGGATTGTGCCTGGAGAGTTACAGGAATAGTACAGCTTTTTTTCAGTGTCACTTTCCCTATACCCCCAGCTCCAACAGTCACGGACTGCTGTCCATCCACCCCCCACCCCCCCAACATACACACCTCCAATAATCACAGACCGCTATCCTTCCTGCTCTGACAGATTGTTTCCAATGAGTTTTTTGTAGCAAGGGCCCAACATGATTATGTTTCAGGGGGCCCAAAATCTTCATTATGAACACTAATGATATGATACTTTTTTTTTTTAATATTTGAAAGGTGAACTGCTACACAGTACCCATATGACATACTTTCCTCTGCCTTTGGCTCTGCCCACTTCCCAAGTTAATCCTGATTGGACAAAATCAAACTGACTCACTTTCATCACCTTTGAAAAGTGCATAACTGAACAAGCATTTTTTTAAAGCAAGCATTCATTTATATCTTGAGGTCAAAAGACAATTCTGTCTGCTCAATATATAAAAATAAATCCCCGCTTGAGAAATTGTGGGTATGTTCCTTGAGGTCTCAGTGCTGCTTCTAACACCTGTTCAAATATAAACTCCATTTTACTTCTGGGTAGTTGTGACTTTGCTGCACTTGTCATCAATCTAAGCTGTGAGAGAGTGTTAGTCGGTCACACTGATCTAAAAATACATAACTACATCTCTGCATCCTGTTTACACAGAATAGCATCTCCCATGGGGCAGTAGTCATATTTTTATAACCTTGTCTTTTTAAATGTTAGTTTAACAGTAAAGCTTTCCAGCCTTGAGCTTTAAAAAGCTATATGCTAACACTGCCATTACATGTTTACATTGCCCACATGCTGAAGCTAAGCAGTAAAATTATTCAGACCAACATTTTGTAATGCTGCAATGAATAACATTAGGAACACGTATTATATACTTCACAGTCAAATGCATGATAAAGGCTATTTTCACATGCTGTTTCATACAAACCAATTATTTTCAGCTGTCAGTCTGTGCAGTGTTGATGGAGCTCACAGACTGACAGTGCATTCATTCACCATCCTCTTTGTCTCACAATAAAAGCTGAGTATTCACCATGCGTGGAATACTTTATTGTCCTTTCTGAACATTTTTGTGAAGCACTTTTACCTCTGTGTCAGCCTTGAGTGGATGCAGGAAACAGTGATAGCTTTTTATGTGATATGTGTTGGTAGAGGCAGCTGAAGCTTTAGTTTTCTCTTTAGGTTTTTTTTTTTTATAGACAAACCTTAGCTTATGTTTGTCAGGTGTGTGTTGTTGCTAATTACCACTAATCACAGGACAAGGACAAGTGAGGCTAATAGGAATGTCATCAGTAATGGACTGTCGTTTAGAAGATGTAGAGGTAAGGTTATCCAAATCAGGAGGATTCATCCTTTTACAGACTGTGAAAACTGTCAGAGAATCATGTGTGCGCCAAGCAGTGAGTGACTAAACATATGGGAATTATTCATTTGCTTTCATACTGAAAGTTTCCATTGCAAACAAACAAAAGACATAGAAATTCTTCTGCTCCCTTTTGTTTACAGACCAACTAGAGGCAGTGATAATCTTGTGTTCACAGGATTGTGTGCTCTGCAAGATACATGAAAAGTGGCCAATCAGAACAGAACTGATTGATTGATCAGTCAATTTGTTGACTGCCTGTGTCATTGGTTGGTTGGTTGCTTGGTTTGTGGGCTTTTTGGTTGGTTGCTTGGTTTCTTGCCTACATGCTTACTTGTTTGCTCACTCGCTTGGTTGCTTGCTTGTTTGCTAGGTTGCTTGCTCGCTTGGTTGCTTGCTTGTTTGCTAGGTTGCTTGCTTGCTTGTCTGCCTCGTTGGCTGCTTGCGTTGTTGGTTGCTTGCTTGCTTGCTTGGCTGGCTGGCTCTTTGCCCAATGGTTGGTTGGTTTGATAAACCACTGGTAAATTGTGGTAATGTGGCTTGTCTTACACTGAGGCTGAACTGTTGACAATGGATTTCTTCATTCTGCTCTTCTAGCAAAATGAAAATATTGATTTGACAATGTGCATAATGTATGCCTAATGTTTAATACCTAATGTCCACTTCAGAAATTCTGTATCTATGCAACAGGTCAAACAATCCCACTGTAGGAATCACAAAATCACTAATCAAGATGCAATGTTGTCTGAAGCCACACTTTTGTAGAATTTATGAACCATGGCACATAAAAGATATTTTTGCCGTATTTACTCTAGACAACACCCTGTTATGTGTATTAATGATTATTGACACCTTATTCAAAATTCCCTGTAGTATAATACCACACAATCTGTTTTTGTGCACTTGTGAGGGATTTGTAATGAATCCAGGAACCATGAGCTCCCTTTGTGTAGCTCTTGGACAGGTGTGTTCCTCTGTCTTTTGTGCTGGTGTTCTGGGGTGTTTCATGCTGCCAAACTCAATACAGCTCCTGCCAGTATCTGGAGGTGGGAACCTTGATTAGTTGTGACTCTGTCTTCCTGAGTTTCAAACACTTACTTCATTGTATTTGCAGTGTTGATAGTGTTAGCCTGCTTGTCTCTTGAGCCTAGTTTTGTAATTTTTTTTTCCAGTTTCCCAAGAACAAGTATATATTGTCTTTTTTTCACTTTTTCTATAAGAAGGTAAACAGCTTCAATGAATACTGATGTTCCATGAGGATAAAATGGTGAGAGAGCTTCTCTAATACCCAAGTGGCTTAGTCTACAGAGGTCAGAGGGCAGGAGTCTGGACTCCCAGGGGTTACTAAAGCAGAAAGAAGGACCCTGTGTGAATTTAGTCTTTACATGTTCAGATAGATGAACTAATTACAGCGACTGTCTGCGGAGGTCCACAGACAATCACGTCTTTAGCTTATCTGCTGCTTACAGCCACTCAGGAGGTCAAACACACATTAGCCCGCTATCACCGCTAATCTCTGTCTCCCTGTCAGTCTGCACTTCCTCCTCGCTCCACTTCAGTAGCTCTCTCTATTTCCACACAAGTGTCCAGACGTAGAGGGGGATTTTCAGTAGGTAAGCACCACTGTGGATGCACAGTTCCAAGCAGGCATTACTCATATCCTGAGCGACTGAAGACTGAAACCAGATCTTCAAACTGAAATTAAAGCTTTTTAAATGTCTAAAAAAAATCTGCATCTTTCACAGATATTCAGAAACATTTACACAGCAAGAATAACAACAAAATAAGATGTCTGCTTTAACATATTACAGTTATTACTATTATTCATTATTGCTTAAGATTTAAGAGGATTTAAAAAAGTCTAATTTCATAAGTTGAATATAATAGCCATAATTTTCATTGGGTGGCACAGTGGTTAACATGTCCATCTCACAGCTAGAAACCTATTTCTGTTGAATTACTTGATCTCTCCACACCGGATGGGTTTCCTCTGGGTGCTCTAGTTTCCCTATTCATTAAAAAAGAGATACATAGGTTAATTCTCCTGTCTGAACCCCTGACCACGATGCTGGGGAAGATCTGTGGTCAGTCCCCGAATACCTTCAATGACAGCTCCCTGCTCCTAATGTCTGCTATATGCTACTGCTAATGATGATGCTAATGCTAGGAGCTGAGCGTGTATTAGGGTGGGTAAAGTGTGGATACTGAAATTCTGATAATAGACCATTTTAAATTGATTAATATTTAACTGAGCTTAATAATATTTCTGAGTAATTCTATAAAAACCAGGTTCACCATCAGGGACCAATAGCTCAGAATGGACTTTCTCTGCTGGCGTCCACTGCTATGTGATTGTGGACTAGAGGTTATATATCTCTAACTTAAAAGACTTAAACAGACAAAATACACACTGGCTCTAACAATGGATGTTTACCATTTGTCAGTACCTTCAGAAAAATGTGATTATGTAATTGCATAATTCAATGCATGATCAAGCAAATAGCGCACATTATGTGGGGGTCCACATTTTTTCAAAAATGGCGCGTATTTGCAGCAACAACAGCATATATTTTGGAAATCTCTGCATTGCTCCACATAAAGTTGAAAAAAATATTGAATTGTAACCTGACACGTGTAGTGAGGTAATATGCGACACACAATGTCATTGGCTCGTGCTTTCACAGAAGGTAAACTAACCATGAGCCTTAGAAAAATCCAAGCAGGAAGCAGTTATTTTATTTTTGACACTTGTGACTCAGGAATGTTAAAGCCATGTTTGAGCCATGCTTAGAAAATAAAGAACTAAAACAGAACCAGCACTTTCTGTGATGTAGTGTATGTTTACTTCTTGTATGTTTGCTGATGTATAGACATTTTTCATTTAGTAGTACCCTAGTTAGAGTAGGGTGTGGCAGAAGAATCAGTTTTTTTTTCATTGAGACATATGTTTTTCCAGTTATCACATATTTTTACAGCTTCACACATTTTTTGCAAATTCTGGAAATTTTACTGCATAAAATCATATAAAAACCCTACATATTTAATCACATAATCAAAGATTTTTGCCCGAATTTTTCTGGAGGGACTGATTTGTGTGTCAACTGCAGGTGAGGTTAGGAGGATGCAATCTGTGTCATCCTATTAGATATCACTAAACATAACACTCAAAACCATTAAAAATCCTCAGTTTGTCTAAATTTTATTTAAAAACATGCTTTTGCATTCTGAAATATAATCACTACTAGCACCTCATGACCGCTTTACTTTTGACCCACTGACTCAACTCAACATTTTGTTTTATAAATTTAACTTTAATGATAATATAATAAATGATGATGGTCTGGCATTCTCCCTTTGTTTTTATTTTTCCCCCATTTTTCTTCCTGCTACAGCTGCATCAAAACCTACAGTAAAGATGTCACATCTGAACAGTGTTATTATACTGTCAGAAAGAGATGGCGCTGCCAGCTTTTATAGGTGCACACACAGATAACATAAACTAAAGCGTCAAATTCCCTGAATAAGGACATTGAATTGAGATGAACCGCAATTGATAACATTATAGATGTATCAGTACCAGCGATCAGGAAGTCGTCCTCTTTGTGTTATTACAGACGATGAGCGCTTCATGTTTTCTGTTATCTCCTAGAGTCAAATATCCAGCCGTGATGTTTCTACCTTTAATCTCCTTCTGTCTCAGTCTGCCGTTGGGTTGACTTTATCATCGACTGTACTGTAAAGCTTTAAATAATTCAGTGCATCCACAGATTGAGAAAGACTAAGAGGGAGATCTTAGACAGCATTCCTTTTTTTCTCCTCTTCCATCTCACTGCACTTCAATTCAGTGTTTACAAGAATAAACCCTGTCCTCCCTCCTCCTTCCTGCTTTTCTCTTCTGGATGATATTGCATCTCTTTCCCTGGTTTTCAATTGAACTCCAAAAAAGTCAGATTTTTACTGAGTATCGTTGGTTTTTAATTCACTCTCAACACGTGCTTTAATCGAGAATTGATAATCATAATAAAATACTATAAAATAATAAAGAAATGATTTAAGACAACAAGTCTCGGTGTCACTGATGTCCTCAAGAGATGTGAGAGACCTTTACTGTCAGTTTCAGAGGTAAAAGAAATCAAATTAATATTTAACGGCAGCAGATAAAGTACAGATGTGTAGGAGACTGTCCTTCTCTGGAAAATGTGCTTGTAGGTCATCTGGTCAACCTGCGTATTACAACCTAGTCCCTTACAAGTGGATCTATTTTCTCCATGCTTATGTTTTTTTTAGCAGAGAGGAGAAAGGTGTGGGCAGCCCTGTGGCCATCCTGTAATGGGGAGAAATTTTCTGGCTTGTTTTTATTTCCTTGAACTAGTCTTCATGGGTATCACTAAGCCAGGATGCAAAGAAAGAACAGTCCGAAATCTTCCAAAATGTATATGCTGAAAAAAAAAAAAACAAAAAACAAAAAACAAGCAGACCTGCCTTCCTGCAACATTCAATTTCCAGTGTTTACTTGCAAACTCAGAGGCTTTTGGTTCTTTGTTGTTTCCCGTAGCAGGAGGGGCTGATGTGTTCAATGCATGACCTTGAATGCAACTTCCCGTCCCCAGAATTTTATACATAATTTACTGCAGTTTGGGGAATGCAAACACAATGAATATAAATGCTACCTTGGTTTTTGTAGTTATAAAATGCAAGATTCATTTGCATCAGATAGCTGTTTTCTTGAAGTTAATTTACTTAAGATGGAAGTTCTGACCATTCCACCATTCTGCCTCCATGCTCTTTACAGAAAAAACAATCTAACTCTTCTGTTTTAGCATTTGTACAACCAAAGATAATATTGATTAAGTCTAGAAAACATTTCATTTTCATATAATGGTGATAAAAAGTAGTGTTTCGATATAACGAATTGGGTTTCCATCACAAAACAGGCAGTACAACTTAAAGGCGAAGACTCACCAACCAAATTTTCGGCGGTCGGACGTCGTCAGGTTACAGATGTGTATGTATAAGATCTTATGGTGCTGTTTGCATAATGTCTGCCCACTGTTTGCTGAGGATAGTTCTAGTACATACACTGTTGTCATGAAACTTAAAGCCTTGTATTATTATTATTATTATTATTATTATTATTATTATTATTATTATTATTATTAAGCTCAGGGCTGTTGATTCCCATTCATTTCTCAGTCTGAGCGGCCACCACACATGCACTATATGCAAACCAGTTCATTTTGTTAACTAGCGGCATTGTACCCGTAGTGCCATTGAACGATAGCATGAGAGGCTAAAAGTGCCCAGCACACCTCACAACATTTGAATTCAGACATAAAATTGTGCCTAGTAGGTAGTCAGTTAATGTTTGTATTCATTTGGCAAGTTTGGCGGCGATCAGGCATGTGAAGGTCTGTGGTGAGCTGGGATCTTATTCAAATCGCCCAGCATACCTCACAACATTTGAATACAGACATAGAAGTGTGCCTCGTACATAGTCAGGTAATGTTTCTATTCATTTGGCGAGTTTGGCGGCGATCGGACCTGTGAAGGCTAAGGAAAACCCGTACAAACGCCCTCCTGTGCTGCAACATCGATCGGACATTGATGGGACGCTGGGCGGACGGACACAGAACGTGCATTATATAGTAGGATGATGGCCTCAGGAGGAAATTATTTTTATGCTTGGTTAATAAAGACCCAAACATCCACCGGCATCCAAAGTCGTCTAGTTATCTATAATGTTTAATACCTGTTGATCCACTAATCCTATCAATACATGTAAATAATTGGTGTAAAATGCAGTTTGTCATCTTTTTGTGGTCATCAGATTTGACCCATTTGGACGCTCAGAGGCTCAGTAGTGGCCATGGAAACACCGTCATCTTCTAAAACATTGATTGTCCAGTAAAACCCATGGAGTTGGATCAATGACAGTGGATGGATGCATTTTTCTGTTAAGTTAGTGATATATTTTGTTAAAAAAGTCACTTTTTTCTTAAGTTTTCTCTGTTTTGGATGTAATAACCCTCAACCTCAATTTGAGCATTTCAATGATCAGTAAAATAAATATAGGAAAATACATGATTTTCACTGAAAAAAAAAAAAAAACTCCCACAAAATAAAGAAGGTAATATTACATTAAATGGTGACAAATCACTTGAAAAAGGTTAAATATAGAGAAAAATCCATTTGGGAACTGCCACAGAAGTAGCACTGGGTCTTTGTGGGTTAATCATGAAGCTGTTGGTGACCGTTTCATTTACCAGTATCTATAGATAAGCCTGTGATTGGGATCGACAGTGTAATCTACAATGTCTGCAGATAGTGACCCGGATGACACAGTTACATGTCGGAACCACATGGCAAAAGAAAACCTGAATTTTCCTTTAATCAAAGACATATAGACTCTCCTCAGATGTCCATTTGTAAGGGTACTTTTGCCTTACATTAGATCATGTGTGTGTACCTGAAAGCCTTCAGCCGTTTGTGTCCTCTAATCCTCAAACATAAGACATAAGAGACTGAAGTACAGGACTATTGAGCATTTCTCCTCGACACAACTGTGACAGAACAGAAACGAGTGTTCAGAGGAGAAGAACAATAAGACTTTGTCCTCACCCAGTCATTTTTAGAGGACGCTTTTCCTTTCAGATATTCAGACAGATAGAAATCTTTGAACAGAGAAACATGAAAGCTGGATGAAATGCAGAAAATACATTCCCATGTACACACAATCCTGCACCCACAGAGACACTTTGCATTATACACACTGAAACACAGTGTCCTTGTTGAGATAAAATATACTGTTGTTTACATTTCAGATTTCCTAGCCCAGTTCAGGCGTGTTTAAAGCGGCTGGATTTTTCCAACTGAGGACAAGGATACATTTGTTTTAAAGGGGGCTGCATTTTGCACACTTAGTTTTTGCATATCACCTTTCTAAAATAACTGCCATTTTTTCAGATTTTGTCAGTAAATCCAAAAAAACTCAACCAGAAATTAAGCATTTGATGATTTAGAGAAAAAAATATTCATTTTGTCAAAAAATGACAGGAAGGAAGGTAATGGTATAGTATTTTACTGAAATATATCCACAAATAAACACTTTTTGCAAATGCTGGTAGGAAAAGGCTGAAGCAGATGATTTCCAAAAACATAAAGTGGAATAAAAAATATATATATATATATATGTATGTATATATATATATATATATATATATATATATATATATATATATATATATATATATACTGTATTAGATATTCAACTTTTTCTCCTTACACAACCTCCTCAATTTTTTGTTAAGAAAAAGAAAGAAACAAACTCTATTTTGTGGTTTTTTCCTGCACCTGGTCCATTCTGCAGGAGCCCATTGTGGAAAAGGAAGAGGAAGAGGAAGGCTGAACTAACACATGCATTTCCATACATGCATTCACCCGAACACGGTTAGTTTCCTGTGAGTCAAGGTCTCAAGTCAGCGTTTGAAGATCTGCTGTGAAAGAACTGGAACAAAGACATAAAAACAAGAACAATGCACAGTATAGTAACACAACACAGAACCACATTCAATGGAGGCAGATGTTTATCAGATGTTACAAAAGAATTTTTTTTCTGTATAAAGCAAATCAAACAATTACAGTTATTTTTGCAGTTCCTGACAGAGACTTTTGTAGCAACTGTATAGTAACTGCTCTAGTTTTTCCAGCTAAATGTTTTTCTTCAGTGTTACACCTATCAGAGTTTCACACTGTACACTACCCTGATAGTTTAACCCATAAAGACCCGAACACCCACTGGCGACCAAAATCATCTCCTGATATAAAATGTTTAATACCTGTCCACTAATCCTATCAATACATGTAAATAATTAGTGTAAAATGCAGTTTTTCATCTAATCATTATCACCACATATGACCCTTTTGGACTTTCAGAGCCTCCGTAGTTACCGTGGAAACACTGTCATCTTTTACAACATTGATTCACTAGTAAAACCCATGGATTTTAATTAATGGCAGATTTTACATTCAGTTATTGATATCTTTGCCATAAAAGTCACTTTTTCTTCCGTTTTCTCTGTTTTTAATATCATAACCTTCATCTTTAATCTGAGCTTTTAATGAAAGTCTACATGATCAGTACATTCAGTGTGGGAAAATACATGATTTTCATTGAAAAAACACATAATACAGAATAATATTATAATAAATTATGATGAATCACTTAGGTTAAATAGAGAGAAAAAAAATCATTTGGGAGCTACTACAAAATTAGCACTTGGTCTTTATGGGTTAATAATATAAACAGAAATGGCAACAACTTACTTAACACAATAAAGCCTGTAACAGCTAAATAGCCTAAAAATTTTTTCTCCTTGGCTCATAGACTCAAAATCTAAAATGAATGAATGAATGGAGTACACATCCCACTGCAAGGCTCAAACACTTTGGTTCAATAAGTGAACATTCTGGCCGTCATCATCTTGGGATTTTTGGAGCCAGGATTGACCATATTCGGCCAATATGGTGATGGGTGAGGTAATGGTAACGCTATCTTTGATAATGTAAAAATGGAAACTTCATGTAATATCTGTGGCACAAAATCATTTGATGGTCTTGTTAGTGTAAGTTATTGGGGAAAATGTTTTGTTCAATAAACATAATCCTGTAAAGCCTGAGCCATTAAATCACTAACAGAAAATCACAGTTCTTTGAAACTGGAGCCTTTATTGGTCCTTCTGAACAACCAAAAACATTTTTTTTCAAATATCAATTTCCATGTATGAGTTTCAATTTTGTATCACATTTGATACATCGGGTCTTAATACTCAAATATTATTATTTTTGAACAAACAAAAACATAATATAACACAAACATGTCAAACAAATTGGTAATTCCTTTCCAAAATTGGCAAAGTTCTGCCTAATTCCTCATTAATGACAATCTTGTAGTGTCAGTGGAAAGGCCTCTGGTGAACGAATTCCTCCCCCCTTGTGGATTATCTGTGTATTGCATGTATCTAATTATATACATCAGGTTTTTCAAGAAAAAAAATATCACACTGATCTTGTAGAGGGCTTTAAACTCATGTATCAAATATGATACGTTTGGCGTTATAGAGATAAACTTAATTCATTCCAATTCAGCAGATGGGCTACTTGTTCTACATACTTGTCAATCAAAGCCTGACAGTAGAGACTCCAAGTTTTATTTCTGCAGTCAAGTCAATGGACTGTTTTTAGAACCAGCATCTACTCTTGGTATACAGACATGGTTAGATACTCATCCATTGGCCTCAGATTTCAGGGTGATCACTAAAGGGAAACAAATGGAGGTGAAAAAAAAGACAGTACACAAAACATCGCACTTATACATTTTCTATTATTTATTTCTACACAAAAACATGAAAAATTACATAAAATCCCTCATGGTTTGAAATAGCAGATGAATAATCTTGCCTTTCCATTGACACGTTGCTGCTTGCATTGCTTATTGTCATCATAAAGCAACAGTAAGGATATGTACAGTCTGCAATCCGACACACACTACTCATATCTAGGATGCTGTGTGCTTGCTCTGTACATCTCCTCATCCCTGGCAAGACTTTTTCAGCCAATTAAGCTGTTTTATGCTTTTGAGGGGGATGTGAGGTGTTGGCATTGTCGGTCATTGTTGAAGCTGCACTTAACACCCATGTAAACAATTTTTAACCTTTTCCTATTGTTTTCTGAATGAGATGCATTTAAAGTACTTTCATCAGAAAACATAGTTCATTATTTAGATTTTGACTGTGAGGCAGGGAAAGAAAGGGCAAAAAATGCCAGTGTGGAAATCCAATGCAGTGTGTTGGGAGATGTGAGGACCCAGCAGGCAGACGAGACCAGTGAGACGTCTTAGAAAGAAGCGCGCTATCTTTGGCAATATGTCAATGTCTAGCATAATACAGGCAAGAGCCGTGTTCTCCTCTGATCCAGGCAGCTCTATATTTGAACACAATAAACTAAGGCAGGGTGGTCTATTACTTGGACTGGATAACATGCATAATATTTGACTGTATAACACATTTAATTTAAATGTTTAAGGAACAGTAGGCATAGAAACCACTGGAGCAGAACTGAGCTGCAAAAGTTAGCAAAAAAGCTGTTTTCCAATCACAGACTATTTCCCATCCCCTTAAATCGAACTTACCACAGTCAAAATCCCAGGTTTGGAAGTCCAATTGCTGTACTCTTCCTATTAAGAGATAATATTGATGTTCGGTGAGACACCTTTTACTTGTGAATGTGAGATTGTCAAGACTAAGTCATGACCAAGACCAGACTCTGTTGAGGCTGACACAAGACCAGTACTATCTCAAATGACATATTCACATACTTACACCTACTGTAAGCACTGTATGTACACTCAAAACGTAAAGGGTTTTCTCAACCTCAGAAATTGCTGTCTTGGCTGAATAACAGAAGCAGAGGGGCCAGAAAACTTCTTAACTTCAACAGAATATAATACAAACAAAAGAACAAGTTACTGAATAATGCAAAAGAGAGTAAATGTCAAGTTACACTGAATGTTAAAGCTGCGTATGACTTTCGTCACCAATTTTTTACCAGATCTGTAAAACCCAAGTCATAGCAGTAGTCAAGTATCACAAATCCGTTAGTCTTTCCATGATTACACACCTGAATCACTTCCCTCACGGTGAACAACTTCAAAGTGTACTCCATCACAAGCAGTCCTTTGTTTACATACTAAACCGAAACCAAACCGTCACTCGGGCCTTTTTGGAATTCCACACAGCAAGAAGCAATTAAGCCATTTTCGTGTTTGTTGCTGCTGCTGCCATACTGCGGCTGCGTGGAATTCCCATTCCTACAATGCCCTTCATGGCAAATTTCTGAAAATGCCTGAGTGACCTACCATTTTGGTATGTAAACAAAGGACTGCTTGTGATGGAGTGTACTTCGAAATTGTTCACTGTGAGGGAAGAGATTCAGGTATGTAATCACGGAAAGACCTATGGATTCATGACACTTAGGCTATGACACAGGTTTTACAGATTTGATGAGAAATTGGTGAAGAAAGTCATACACAAAGTCATACACAACTTTAATGTTCAGCTGATTAACCATTGAAAAGCAGCAAAAAAGAATGATACCTCCATTTGTTTTTCTTTTAAGTGCACTATGGCCAATTTGATATCAGATAACTCTATGCAGGTTATTGCTTGTCATTTTCATAATTAAGAGTTCTCAATTTGAGACACACTGTAAGACATTGAAGGGACTTGAGGCCAAGTCAACACTAAGACCTGACAGCACACAGTGAGGGCATTATCATCACCTAACTTGACAATGTTTATCAATGACAAACAATGTAGCTTAATAATTTGTCACCACATACACTGTGCCCAACACCTCTCACATAACACTCCAGAGTTAGCTACATGTCCAATATATGCAAAATAAATTTAGTAATAAGTACAGCTAACAAAGTGGCAAATAGTAGCAAGAAAATGAAAGCAGTGCCTTGACAGATACTGTCTAAACGTAGGTGGCTACCACAGTGCATCACTAATACATGAAATCTGTTTGGTTCAGGGTGAAGAGATTAAGGGCGTTTTCAGACTGGGTATCCGGATCCGTTCCGTACTTGGATACGCTCACACCTTTCTCACAGTTGTTGCATTCACAAGCACTTACCATGGCCCATGCCCGAGTAGGTGGGGTGTTACAGGGCCGAAACAGTAGGTGGCGGTGTGTAAACAAGTGGTCTATAACACATTGAATCAGCATTAAATGGTCACTCAAATGATTAAGTTATTTGCAAAGAAAACACTTACATTTGTGTGTTTCTTTCATCACACTGCTGCACTTTTTTGCTGTTTGCCTCCACTTGCCGATGATTCAAACAGAATTATGAGAGATTTCTCATACCCCTCCGTTTGTAGTGTGGTCCTGAAAAATCTCCATTTCGAGGGCCAAATAGCCCTCCCCCTTTGCCCTTAGCCCTTCCCCTTCCAACTCATCGAGAGTCGAGACACCCCTACCCCTTCCCCTAATGGGCAGCTGGGGCTCAGTTGGTAGAGTGGGTCGTCCAGTGACCGAAGGGTTGGCAGTTCGAATCCTGGCTCCAACTGTCCACATGTCACAGTGTCTGTGGGCAAGACACTGAACCCTAAATTGCTCCCAGTAGGGCATGGCAGCGCCTTGCATGGCAACAGCCCATTGGTCTATGAGTGTGTGTGTGAATGAGTGAATGTGAGGCTTTCACACAAACATGCAACATGGAGGGGTAGGGCTAAGGGAGAGGGCTAAGGGGTGAAATGGGATGGGCCTTACACTATATTCATGAATCCAAAATATTGATGAAGGTTTAAAATAATGCTGTTGAACTGCAAAGTTTACATACTGCTGTTTTCTTTCAGATGCAGTAAAAATCTGAATGTTTATCAGACCAAGTACAAATTCCAAGACACACTCTATGGTATAACACTAACACCAGTTTGTAAATTATGAATATACATGTAATTTCCATGACTTTGTTATGTATTAATGCCCTCTGCCCATTAGGATCGACTCCACTCGTGTAGAACTAGCTTCCTTTGATTTGGTTGTTTTTTTAAACCCTTAAATAATACACTTCTCCCCCACTTCAAGCTTTTATCACAAAAAGAGTCTGCACTCAGATTCCTAAGGAACCATAAGAGGAGAGATTTTAAGGAGTGTTTTTAGGCAGTCAGCAGTTTCTCTAGCATCCAAAGACGGAAATTTATTACCAGTTCACATCAGAGAAATCAACACTTACTGACAAAATACTAGTCAGCTGAAGGTATGGCTCATAAACAACTTGTGAACTTTAGAAATAATAGCAGCTCCTGCCTGGTGGCTCCTGTGGTTTCACTGCAGTGTTTTCATTGTGTCGTTGTTCTAGGAATTCTTCCTAATAACGCTGCATTTTGCCGTCATATTGAAATACACAGTATAAACAATATATGTCATACAATTCACGTAATATTAACTCAAATGATTGGTAGATTTATTCATAATAATTATTGTTAGTTGCAGCCAAATGGTGTAAAATGAATAATAGAGCACTTTATTGAACACTCTACTAGTTGTTCTTACACTCCTCTTTAGCTTTGGCAGCAGAAATTTAATTGTTGGTGAGTATTTATTTCAGTCTTAATGGCTTGTTCATCTTGACTTGTAGATGAGCAGCATAACACTGAAACATGAAATGATTAAATGATTCAAGAAAACTGAAAATGCATCTCTGTCATTATAACTTAGGCTGTAGATGCAGCATCTCAAATAGGATGCAAATTTACAAAACCCAGGAGCTGGCAAATGTATTGCCTGGAGGTAAAAGTGAATCAGGAAGCTTTGGTACTAGAGTCAGCAGCCCTATCAGAGGAGATACGTGTAAGTCATCCACCCACACAGCAATGGAGATGGTGTTCAAGTGTTAAAGCAGACACCCTATCTAAATGTGCCATGAATAGTCATACCTACAAGTACAAAATCAAAATTTACAAAGTACGAGAATTATATTAAAAAAAAAAAAAAAAAAGTGTATGAAGATCTGACAGGGGAATGGTATGTGATGGTGGGATAGGACTGAAGGCAGGCTGGAGGCTAGTTGACACTGGAGCTGGAAAAAGCTGTGGCTGGAGGCTACTTTTAGAAGGGTTGAGGTGGGCTGATGGAGGAGGTGGCTGGACGCTAACAAGCCTAAAGCAAAATGACTGGGACCCTGAAGCAGGGTGATGATGAAGGCTGACAGACTCAGGCAAAGTGAAGCCTGGAGGACATACAAAAGCCAGATTAGATGCAGGCAGGTACTAGCAAAGTCTGCAACATGGTGTGTACGGTCCACAACCATCAATGTGTACACACCTTTGACTGTATAAAGAAGTGGATGAGCCACCATGTTGTCAAACAGTGGTTTTAGAACCATTTGGAAGCCTCAACTTTGCATTTTGGGCTTTGGTGTCTTGGCTTTTGAGTCAAAAATTTGCAATAAAATAAAATTAAAAAAAAAAAAAAAGTATTTTTACGGTCCTGCTAGTGTAATTTACCATTCACTCCTACAGTCAGGCTGTCTGTCAAGGACACAAACTAATTTTATTCAATGAACAAAAGCTTCAAAATTCACAGACTATTAATAAAGCAAAAATAGACAAATGGACAACAACAACACTTATGAAACAGTCTAACTAACCTGAAAGAGGCCTGACAGACCCCTTTAAAATATTATTTATATTTATTATGTATTTCTAGGGAGAAGTTCAGTGTGACACTGTGGGAGCCAGACCTTTTTGGAACCAGCACCTAGTGGCCATTGGTGGTACTACACTTAAAATACTTCAGGAGTTTACCACTGTTGAGCAAATTATGAAATCTAACAGTAATACATCTGCAGTAGAGAGGTGTTGCATGTGATGTTTGCTACTTTCTTGAAGTCTGGCCTTCTAAACTAACCTTTGTTGCAACTTTGCTTTAGTTTCTTGAAGGATGCTGGTTTGTTACCCTGCCCCCCAAAGGGGAGGCAAGAGGTATTGTTTTTGCTTTGGTTTGTTTGTTCCTTTGTTTGTTAACACTCTAGCAGCAAAACTATTGGTTCAATTTATTTCAAATTGGGTTTATAGATTGTCAGTGACCCAGAATATATGTGGTTACATTTTGGGAAAAGTAGGTCAAAGTTCACATTTTTTAATGAATTTTGAAAATCTTTTTTCTTCTCCCATTTACTTATACAGAGCAAAATTTCAAATGTCTATAAAAACATCAATTTTGTTTTAATTTACTTCTAACTTGGCACATATATAGAGGTAATTGATGTGGTAACATCAGCACACGCATAGACATGCTGACATCAGCTGGATTGATGCCAAAATAAGCTAGAATACTTGCGAGGGGTGGGGTTTGTTGTGCCTGGCACCACTTGTTTTTGGAAATGTAAAGTGGTGTTGAAGTCACAGACCAAGGATGCAGTCAAAAGGAGCTACACACCCTAGAATATCCAAATTTCAAGACACTATATGTTATTGTATTGTATTGAAGAGTTTGCAGCTGTTATCAACTATTATTAATAACCTTCTGGGTACACTGAACACATTACATACACAGATCATACATGTGACAGTGGAATTCACTTAACTGGCTAGACATACAGTACAAGGTCAAGAGCTTTAGACTTTCAGTAAGTTTTTTTTTTGTTTTTTTTGGGGGGGGGAATTATTCTGATCTTTTATTTGAATCCTCTATAAGCAGTCAGTCTTTAAGTTATTCCTCCATCAAGATTTCTGGCCAATAAAATGGCAATGGCCAAGATGAATCTGCCCGCGCTCCAGAAACCAATGCATAATGTCACAGTGGCTCCATTCACTGCAGTCTACGGCTGCAGTCACCCATGATATAGCTCAGCTCATTGATTACAGCGGAAACATGAAGCTGCAGCATCTACTCTGCATATATTAAGTGTTCAGTGTGACCAGGAGGTAAGTGTCACTAAATGATTAAGTTATTAGACATTATGGCACCTTTGACATTATTGATCGTACATGATGCAGTGCATGAAATTGTCGTACATGTGGTTACACTCGATTGTAGGTGTATTTATAGGGAGTGACGAGGGGATTAAAGGCATGCATATCAATTTAGAGGGAAACCTGCAGGTAGGTGGGAGTGGCCAGTAGAGTGGAAAAGTACTGACAGATGAGTGAGTGGAAATGGAGCAGCAGAAGAGAGAGTTCATGAATTTAACTTTCCAATACTCAAACTTGACCTCCTACTCTACTAGGGATTGTTTGTTTTAACGAAAATAACTTGCAGGAGATTTAATTCAGGGAGTAAAAACCCAGTTGAATTCTTCAGTCATGTGATGCTGGTGCATGTGTGTGTTGTCAGGCTGCCCTTGCAGAGTCCAGTGGTGACAGCAGAAGCTTTGGTCCTGTCACTGCTCGTCGCTGCCTAACATCCACAGCATTCGCAACATGTCAGTGTTTCTGTTCCACATGGAGGCCAGTGGGGCATCATTACCATCTGGCTATAAGGCTATACTGATGTCAAATATAGGCCAGTGAACACACACACACTGATCATCCACACTGTGTGCTGTTAGCACTTGGAAAGCAACAGGGGGATCGAGGCGACATGGGCGTGAGGCGAGCCGCTGTGACAGTCCGTCCAAATTGACCGCCAGCACTCTGGTGGCAGTTGGCCTGGTTCCTTCTCATTGCTCTATGACATTCCCTCAATCAGCAACTGTAACACACACACATACACACACACACACGCACACACACACACACACACACACACACACACACACACACACACAAACCGTCATCCTCCAGTGGGTCTCATTGTCTCACTAGACTATCCATATGAGTCATTTCTCCCCTGACTAAAGCTTCCAGTAAAAACACATGGAGTCAGATGTCAATTTGTCCTTTTTATTCAGCAACAATACGTCCACACTCCTAAAGGTCACACAGTCAGGAAAAGGCTTTTCATTGTAATCCCTAACACCCTTTAGATACCTCCCCTTTGCCACAAGAATAGTCCGACTTTAACTGAAATAATATAATTTTCTATTTCAGGTATTACTGTGAAAGTGGTTTTTGTCATGATCTAGACCTGAATTTCTGTCCTAGATAGCAGGGAACATATGTTTTGTGGTAGTTGCTGTTGTTGTTTTCTTTTACACTTTTCTAAACCATGTTGTAAATGGAGGTAAAAGTCATCTGTACAAGACATTAGCTCATGCAGCTGATCTAAACACTTTATTTGCAGCATTTGTTTCTACTTTTCTGACCAGTTTGATCATACACAGAGTGAATTCCAAATACTGGACATGTTTTTTCCATACATACGCATACCAACCAAGATAGATTTATATGTATCAATAAGTCTAACACAAATGTTTCAGTGTGCATGATGACTTAATACATGATTGAAATGCTGAAGCCAACATTATGACACAAAATAGGTAAATAATACAAAAATAATCATCCTTCTCTGAATCAGGCTTTTTTTATGTCTAGTAGTTTCCCTTTCAATCAAATAATGAAAAATAGCAAAGTGAAATCCCCTTACTATGTTACGGAGCAGAGGGATCCAATACAAGAATGAGGCCATTGTCGCAGATAGAAATACGGAGCATAAATCCACAAAAAAAGAATCAGAACAAATCTAGCAAGTTAAACCTTGCCTTGTTTGGCAAAATAAATAAATAAATAAACAAGTGGTGCCAGGCACAACAAACCCTGCCTCTCGCACGTATTGTAGCTTATTTTGGCATCGATCCAGCTGATGTCATCATGTCTATGCATGTGCTGATGTCAGTATATCAATTGTCTCTATATATATGTGCCAAGTTTGAAGTAAATTGAAACAAAATTGATGTTTTTATCGACATTTGAAATTTTGCCCATTTTAAGTAAATAGGAGAGAAAAAAGTTTTTAAAAATTCATAAAACGTGTGAACTTTGACCCACTTTTCCCAAAATGTAATGACATCTATTCTGAGTCACTGGCAATCTATAAACCCAATTTGGTATGAATTCAACCTACAGTTTTCTTGCTACAGACATTTGAAATTTCGCCCATTATAAGTAAATGGGGAAAAACACAGATTTTAAAATTTCATAAAAAATTAGAACTTTGATCTACTGTTTCCAAAATGTAATCAGATATATTCTTGGTCACTGGCAATATATAAACCCAGTTTAGTATGAATTCAACCAATAGTTTTACTGCTAGAGTGTTAACAACAAACAAACAAACAAACAAACAGAATCAAAAACAATACCTCTTGCCTCCCCTTCGGGGGGGTGGGGTAGTAAAATCTGTCAAATATGCATGTACAATATTTGGTAAAGGGCTGGTGCAGGGGTTTTTAGATGCAAAGGAAGTGTATCTCATCTGTTTCAACCTTAATCTGTTTTCAAAGACGAACTGGTAGAATATGGAGTCCCAAACTCAAAGGTCAGTACATTTTGTGCCCATAACTCTTTGGGCCATTTAAGATTATGATACAAGGACAGCAGATGTATCTGACTGAACTAATAGTCCTTACAAAAATGTATCTTAATGTAACCTTCAGATGCTAACATGTGGGCTGAGAAGGGTTTTCCTTGCTGTAATTGTTTTTCCATTTCCAAAAAATCCCTTCTTAAAAATAAAGTGTCAGTGTAAGCAAGAAAATGGTGGCTCTTTTAAAGTTAACAGTCTTCTTGGAGCAAACTTCCCCTTTTGTGTTTCCCAAGACAGTGGTTAGCTGTTGAGCTATGGTTACACTGGAAGCAAAAAGTAGAAACTTATTACTAAAGAGGCTGTAAATGTTTAAGACCTCAATTTAATAACTATCAAAGCCTCTGTATGATATTTACTTTTGAATACATCATCAAACGATGATAGATTTTCTCCACTACTCTTAAAATTCTAAGTGATCTTTTATGGCTAACTGTTAGTATAGTTTTTATACGTGCACTTGCTGTGTTAAAGGTACAATGTGTAATATTGAAGCATGCTTGGGTGCTGGGATCTGATCATCATCTATATCTAGTCATTTATTAATTATTTAGTAATCATTTATTAATGAGTGATTGTTTCCGTAATTAAATAATTATGGAATTTTAAAAGACACCATCATAATGAACATAAAAAACATTAGTTTTTTTTTTTTTTTTTTTTTTTTTTTTTACTTTTAATAAAAATGTATGCAAGATACTGTATATTTCATGGATTTCAAAAGTCCCTCAATTATATATTGACCCATATATATGTATGTATATACAAACTATACATATTAAGACACAATTGGAACAGCAATTTATACAATATGTAGTAGACAATATGTTATTAATATGATAATTAAACAAATATACATAAAGAAATGTGCAAAAATATTGTTGTATTATCAAAAATTATGTGGTTACACAGTTTTTAATGGAGTTTATCATTTTACAAAGTCATTTATCAGTCTTAGTGGAACCTATTGATCCCAACTAGAGTCACTGCAGACATCAGAGCTTCTATCTGATCTGAGAGCTGACGAATGCGGGAAAGATTTTAGATGGACAAGATCACTTATTAGAGGGTCAGAATGAAATGAATGACACCAGAATGACTCCTGCTGTCGTTCATCTGTATATTTCAGCCTCATGCTGAACTGGTGACACATTCCACCCTCACCCAGCGGTAGCTGTGAGAGGCTCCACTCCTATGACCCTCTGGATGATTAAGCAGTTCAGAAAACAAATGAGTGAATGGAAAAAGAAAATCAGTTCAAGTCCATATGATCCAAGGCTTTTTGGAACCACCCCAGTGACTATCAGAGGTATTAAAGCTTTGGCTTCATTTTGGAACTGAATCTGAGGGTAATGTTTAAACTATGGTCATAAACCCAACGTCACTTTGCATTTAAATGTCATTTTGCATCATACTGAACATTACAGTCTATTTTACACCTTATAGTTTAATTATACAGGGTTATTTTTTGTAACTATTTTTTTATTCTATCTGTCTGTCTGTCTGTCTGTCTGTCTGTCTGTCTGTCTGTCTGTCTGTCTATCTATCTATCTATCTATCTATCTATCTATCTATCTATCTATCTATCTGTCTATCTATCTATCTATCTATGCTGTTGCTCCTTGATAACACACTCAAAGGTCAGGCTGACTTTATGATCAATAACATGCCCATGTTTAATTAAAGGTTCTGTTCATGGTATTTAGTGACATGGAGCACTGACCTAATCTACAGTAGCTACAAAATGTGAGAGTCCCTCCCTCTTTCTGGGCTTTTTAGGTAAGGACATATTAACTATGGTCCACACCTGGACAGAGTAGTTGGAGAAGAGGAAAAAGGGGAAAGAAAGGAAAGCCATTCAGACCTACTCATCTAACATGGCTCACCATTCCCTCCAAAGGTAAATGACACTTTCTAAGGAGTCAAAAACTGAATTTTTAAATATAATCAAGAGTATTACATCTCATTTCTGCGATTCTATCATTCTAAATCCTCCTAAATTTCACACTCTAGACTAGTGATGTTCGATACCATGGATTTCCTTTCCAATCCAATACTGAGTAAATTTCAGGCTGATTTCAATGATACCGATCTGATACTGATACTTTGTACAAATACACTTAATGTCTGGAAAATTAAAAAAAAAAAAAGTGAATTTCAAATTATAACTTCATAAAGAATACAAGACATGAGAGTAATTATTCTTTGATTACTAAGAACTATTATAAAAATGAAAACTTGCATATTAATTCACATTACATGGACGTGTTAACATGAAACATGAAAATACTGAACAAAAACACCCAACATTAGTCTCTTTTCCATTGACCCTTTAATTGTGCGAATATAACTTACGCATAAAAATTTGCCAGTGGAAAAACAACAATTTCGCCAGAACTCTCATTTTTTGATGATAAATTTTTGCGCTGGCAAAAGGTGGTTTTTTGGGCGTAGCAAAATTGGTATATCATGCAAAACTGCAATGGAAAGACCTTTTTCCACAAGTAGAGTCACATGAATACAAAAAAAAAAAAAGGATGTTACAACCAGCAAAGAAGAAGCATTTTAAAAGAAACATAGTGCAGTATGTGTGGACACACCAGGAAACTGAATCATTTTTTTTAAATTTAGTACGAGATAGAGGGGTAATATATAATAATAATGAATATATCTGTAAATCAACACAATATTTATGTTCGTCACTATGTTTATGGAAGGAATTCTCATGTCATCTCGCGATAATAAATAAACAAATCATCGCATTTGTGATTTAATGGACAAAGCAACATTACACACTTCTGTTTTTTCGACATTTAGTAAATGTCGGTAAAGTTTTGTGCAGATGTCCAAAGGAAAAGCCACTCTAGTCACTTTCCTTCATTCACAGGTTTTTGTTAGGAACAAAAGCATATTTACTGTTTTCCCCTTTAGTGTGTTCTGTTTTTAGCTCAGTACAGGTGAATCAGAGTTGACTGACGGAGAAGTGTGACGCAGTACACATTTACCCAAGTGGAAGAAGAAGTAGTTCCCACCAATCACTTATCATTTGGACAAGATCCTAATAGTTTAGCTACTTCCCACTGTGTTCTTGATATACATTACCTCAAATGACCAAAGTATTAAAAGTATTGATATTTTGATTTGTGAATCGATTCCAGAGTGTAAAGATCTGGTAGCAGAGATATCGATATTTCAGTATCAATCCGCACATCACTACTCTAGACTATCACTCTGTATTCCAACTGTTCACTGATGTTTTAAAGAAACAAGTGATTAAAATAGAACAAGAGTTTTTGCATAACGAGCATAAAACAGATAAATATCCAGCACTCATCCCTGGTGAGTTTCACCTTGCCCAGCAGTCTGGGGAGAGCTTTTGGTCTCATTAATCTCATGTTTTCTCTCCCCTGCCTGCCTTCCTTTCTTTTTCCCTCCCTCATCCCTCGCTCCTCCTCTCTCCTTTCCAGACAATGATCCAATTAGCTGCTAGCTGCCGCGGCACCAGTTGCCTGCAGATGTCAGATGCCTGTGTGAGTGTGTTTATGTGTGTGTAACTGCCTCAGTAATTACCAGTCTGATACCCCTGCAGCTCAGTAACCTTGTTCTGAGTTCTGACTCCATGCCTCACTCTCCTGGTGTGGACGGCTGTTTAAAGGCAACATAAAGCTGAGAATGAGTCCACCAGCTCTAATCAACTGCAGTACCGGAGGAGTCATGGATGAACTCAGGCTTCGGTGAATAGAACAACCGCCGTGAAGATGAAGTCATAGTTGTGCACCACATCAGTACTAATGTACTTACGTGTGCCATCACAGATTAAATAGGAAAGAGACGGTTGTATTCCAGTAAAATCCCTTAACAGAATGAAAAAAATGATAGCATTTTATGCATTTAAGGTTGCACGTCTATTTAGGCATAGGATTAAAGCATTCTATTCCAGATTTTTTCACATTTCTGAACATTGTGCCTTAACACACACTCCCCTGTAAGTTCAGTTGGTTTAATTTGATAATTTGATGTTTGTATTCATTTTACCCTATCGTAAGAAGATTAGGCTGACATTGAATTCCCTGCCAGTCTTCCAGATATTATTTTTTGAAAGACATTATTCAAGATCTGGCTAATAGGGATGGGAATCGAGAACTGGTTCTTTTTGAGAACCGGTTCCCAGTAGCTCGATTCCTTGGAATCGTGTGCCTGCCTGCTTAACAATTCTGCTTATCAATTTCGCCTTCGTTGCGCATGCGTGATGACATCACACGCACGCTGCATTGTTTTGGTCAGAATGTAGCCAACAAGGCGTTAAAGCAGAAACGCTCCAAAAAGAGGACACCAGGTCCAGTTGTAACACTTGCAAAGCTTCCATTTCTTCAAAATGGTAAAATCCCTTCAATATACTCAAACATTTGACCACACAGCATGTGATTCATTTACAAGAACGTCACTTATTTGTAGAGACGCTTGTGACTCTAGCAGCAAAGCAAACACCAGGGTGTCATCTGGGCCCTTTTCCGCTGCGGACAACAAATGTCCTGTCCCCTCAAATAAAAGTTTCTGAAGGTTAGGGAAAGGAAATGAGGTACACAACAACGGGACACAGAGGAATTAGTAAAGCATCTTAAGTTTCACTTTCACTGTGCCCCCCCGAATCAGACCTGTTATATTTTCTGTGCAGAGATGGAAATATAAAAGACAGTTAATGCAAACACACCAGTTTGTTCTCTTTGCGTCTCAGAGAAAACAGCTGCAAGTACAGGAACGTTGGAAATTCACAAACTCAAACACAAGTCTAAATGAGGTACAAAAAGAGGAACGTGGTGCAAATGAAAAAATGCGCCACAAGACACAAAAACACATGCATAATCATCAAATGCTCTGCAAATAAAGAAATGATGCAAACCAAGAAAACATCTGCAAACGAAAAATGCTGCATAACGCTACAAACCAATTGCACTTAATGTATTTATTGCATTTTAACTGTATTTTAATTGCATCATAAATTATATTTTAAACTGTATTTTAATTGTCATGCACTGTAAAGCACTTTGTGACTCCCTGTCTGTGAAAAGTGCTCAATAAATAAATATTACTTACTTACTTAGTTACATAACCAGTCAGTACAACAGAAGTGCTCCAAACCTGTAGGGGGCGCTGTCAGTAGAACAGTTCAAAGCAGAGACACACAGGATGGAGAGAGAGATGGAGAACAGCTGACTGATGGTGTTTCAAACTACAGTGGGAAGAAATTGAAGTTACGGCGTAGCGCGGTCATGTGACTTTTATTTGATTCTATTTGACACTAGTCTGTTGTCTATAAATTCTGGCTGGCTGCAGGTTTGGAACACTTCTGTTGTAGTGACTGGTTATGCAGCGTTTTTCATTTGCAGATGTTTTCTTGGTTTGCATCGTTTCTTTATTTGCAGAGCGTTTCATGATTATGCATTTGCTTTTGTTTCTTTTAGCGCATTTTTTCATTTGCACCACGTTCCTCTTTTTGTACCTCATTTAGACTTGTGTTTGAGTTTGTGAATTGGCATCGTTTCTGTACTTGCAGCGGTTTTCTCTGAACTGAGACACATTGGGCTGTTGAAATGTGTTTAGCCCTTGTATTCTTAACATTCAGAAGAAGTTTAATAATTCCTAGATTTTGAAATTCACTGGGAATTAGTCCTCTGAAATGTTATATTATCCAAATAAATTGCACAAAAAATACAAAAACAAAGGCACTCTCTTCTAATTTTAAAATGCCTTTATTAATTATGGCATGTCTCAGTGGACCTCACTGAGCCCCAATGCGTTTCAGCCTGCTGGCCTTCATCAGGGGAACCAAAATCAAAATCAAAATAGATTGTTTAGTAATAGGAAATTGCAGTTTATAGTAAATCTTAAGAATTGTGCAAAAGAAAAGAGGTAATACAACTAAACATATTAGCTGCAAATAAAAATGTCCAAAATAATGAACATATCAGGTAACTATTCACTGATATTGTTTTTAACTGATGGTTGTTTCAGTAATATCACCCACCCAATATGTGTAGGTGCCCATATCAGATATCCAGTCATATGAAAATGATCCGATAATGATGTGAAAGCATATGATGACATTTGACTTTATCGACTAGACCTAGATACTGAATAACTGAGTGAACGAGTTCAGCCAGACCTCAGCACAAAATGACAACATGAGTCAGTCTGTCGAAGGGGTTACAAAGACCCATGTGAAAGTACTTTTAATTTTAAGCTATTTGTATGAAAAAGTGGAGAGAGAAAGACAACTTAGACATGGGAGACCATTGTCCACTGTCTGTTTGTGTCCCTTCATTATTCTGGCCTCTTAAAACTTTTTCCTAAGCACTCCGTCTAAACCAAACCTTAGCAGTGATCCTAACCCTATTCCACTGTCACAATAACCCAAATCCAACAGCTATGTAGTATTTTTTAAAATTCTATCAACAGTACAATGTGCAAAATATGTCCATATATGTCATTTAAAGGCCCATTCATGCTCACTTTATGTATGTAAAAAGGTTTGTCTGTTTCAGTCGTGTCAAGCGTCATTGCCTTCTTACTTTGATGCATCCATTGCCTTGGAATGAGCATTTGTCAGTCAATCCACTAGAGTGCGCTGCTCTTAATTAAGATAGTGACCGAATGTCATGAAGAAGTTTCGAGTAGAAGAAGAAAGTCAATAACAACAAACATGTCGACAACAGAGGAGGTACTAATGTGGATACTAATGTTGATATTGAGAAGGGTAGTTGTCATAAATATGTCAGTAGTTTTTCACTAACTCATTCAAGCTGTTTTCAGACTGACAGAGAACTGGTTCCTGCACCTAATCCTGAACCAGCAGACATGTTCTCACCGAAAACCAGAGGATTCGGTAACCGAAAATTTGGTTGGCGAACTGTGACAACATGAGTGGACGTCACTAGGTTGATCGCCTGCTGAGGTTCCATCTGTGGATTCGGTGTCGCTGCCTTCTTCACAGCAGATGTTGTAGCATGGCTTAGTGCAGATAAATAATGATCTCTATTAAGAGTACAAATGCTCGCATATAGTCAATGATGCAATCTATAGCATTGTTGTTATTTTCTCTGCTGTGAACATATCTGCTTTTGTATGGCATTTTTTTTTGGTGGCGAAGCAACACCCTCTGTCAATGATGCGTCATGGGCATGCAAAATGGTATGAGTGTGTCTATTTGCCCATGTTTCCAGACCACTTTTTTCCCTTCAAAATCTAGCACTCATTTACAGTGTACTGCATGTTATAATACTGCTAAAACACCTTCTTCTCCAGCTTCTAGTACAAGCATAACTGAAATTATTGTATTGACCTAATAAAGCCTATAAAGCACAACATCTCAGGTTTCAGAAACCAAATTTTTCTAGTTGCGCAAACAGTGAAAGAGTTACAACCATCCAAACTGCATATGCGCAGGGTGTGCCAGTGATGACACGTCAGGTTTTAAAGAGTTAAACTATTCTGGGTTCTGGTCCACATTCAGCTACTGTAGAAACATGGTGCAAGATGGCAACTCCCACAGTCTACAAGTCAGTAGCAAAAGTTTAATTCTCATTTATTCTTTGGTTTATTTTTACACATGGACCTTTAAGAAATCGGCACAGCTCTGATGCATGCGTACCTTTTCTTGAATTTAACCAATTTACCATTGTGTGTGTATGTTTGGTAGAAGTCTAGGTGTGAGTGTATGTGTTGTTTTCTATTCATCTTTTTCTTGGAGGTGGAATTAAATGTAACTACAAAATAATTTCCTCATGTTGTATAGACCTTTTGTCATTCTATGAAAAGTGTGTAACTTCCATGAGGCAGGTATGACAATATGTAACACACAAAATAACAAATTCCATTGAAAATCAGCATTTTGAACCCTTTCTTAATCTACCTCTGTTTAAGACTGTTAGACTGTAACAAAAAAAGAAAACAAGGTCTTTTTCACCTGTTTGCATTTTTCTGATTACCCATGATGCCACTGCGCTGAAGGTTTAACACTATTCAACAGCATTTTTTTGGGTCACATAGTAATTTTGAGGTAAAATGCAGAAATACTGTTTTCAAGGTCAAATTGACCAATGAAAAACAGACATTTTTAAAATATTTCTTTCTTTAAATGGTGCAATAGCAATCTATTGTTGTTTCCTTCTTTTGTTCTCCTACCCTTTTTCTCTCCGTCCTCACAGCTTCCTCCATCAAAGCCTCCAGGTCAGACAGAGCAGCAGCTGCTTGAGGCTGTTTGGGATCCTGGAGCTTTGACCTTTGACCTATATATTACAGCACCGTGCCATCCATTTATACTCAATTTAACACAGAGATCTGAGCGGGGACGGAGACAGGCAGAGCAGGCGTGATCAATGAACAAACATGTCTGGAATTCAGCAGCAGGGCTCGGCCATTGTACGAGGAAGGGGAGAGTCAGATGAGGGCGTTTATGGTCCCGGAACAATTTCGTGTGTGGGGACTGAGGCTTTCAGCGTGAATAGGCTTTATTTGAGGTTTAATTCAGTGTTTTTATGAAGTCACATGGCTCAAAAGGAGAGATCATCAGAGGCTTCATTGGACAGTCGAACTGAAGCTCTGATGATTATTTCTAAGTGAAAAAAGGTAGAAAATACTTTGAAATATCATTAAAATGTAATCAGATCTAATACAGACAAAATATCTAATGCCTAAGACTTTACGATGTTAAAATTTGCAGTTTATAAGGTTAATGTTTTTATATTTCACCTCCAAAGTTGGACATTTTTACATTGGAATGGTATGGGCTTTTGGAGCCAGCACCTAGTGGACATTTGAGGAAATGCAGGTTTTGACACTGACGTACTGGCGGGGATGCCGTAAAGGGGGGGTGTAAACACGACAAATTCATGGGGCCCAGTGGATATATAGGTTAGAAGTTGTGAAAATGTTGCTCAAGCTCCGCAGTAAAAGACAGGCATAGAAGCTGGGAGTCAGACGATCATAGTTAAGGTTCACTTTTGTTTTCACGCCCATTGTGGTTGTTACGGCACTTATGAAACACACCCCTATACCTCCAGTTCTTACAATATGTTAATACTCCACACACACACTCTGTCACATTTACAGATGATTTCTTTTCTGAAGGGCCCACAACATTTACCTTCCATGGGGTCCACAATTGGTAGCAGCGCCGCAGCCTACTGGCATCGCTTCATCACTATGTTCGGATAGCAGGTCTTAATGCACAACAATCCGATTTTTATGTGCTTGTTCTTATTACTCATTAAATGTGACTTCTATCAGTTTTGAGTATGAACTTAATGCGACCCTGAAGTGACCCACATGTGCAAAAGAGGTCCTGACATAATACGTGACCATGCAGGCACGTGCTGTGTTTACAGCACGCTCCCTGTCCTGGGACACAGAACTGTGACGTTTGTCAATGACATAAAGGTCGGTCATTCAGACTGAAGTCACATTGCAAAATATCAGATACATCGGGTTTAGGACCACATATGAAAGTGGCCTGGGTCAGATTTGAAAAAATCTGATTTGTGCTGTTCACACTGTCTTTAACAGATCGGATACAGGTCACATATGGGTAAAAAAAATCAGATTTGGGCCATATTTACCTGTAATCTGAATGTAGTCTTAGGGATCCCACAGAGTTGGGCGTACTGTGTGTGTATTGTGAGCGGCGCAGACTCCGCGCACACTGTCTGCGAATGTTTGAGGTTTCATAGTTGAGTTGAGTACATTTCTCATGACAATCAGCTCAGTGTCACATTTAAAACAGGTCGATGTGAAGACTTCCTGTCGAGCAGTCTATTGTGTGACACCGAGTACACGTATGCGGAGTCTGCGGTCGTAAAATTTGAGCTTTGTGGGTTCATGTTCAGCAGATATCCACTTTGGGTCCGCACTGAGTCCGCCTCAAGTACGAACAGACATCCACTGAGTCAAGCACGAGTCCAACTCTGTGGGGCCTTTAGTCTCCTTATCACTAATTTGTTCCAAATCGCTCAGAATATGATTACTGAGCTGCTCTGGCATTAGATTTCCCTCCATGTGATTAAATATACATTGCGATTAATATCTTTATTTCGATCATGTAAATTACAATTTAAAAACAGAAATGCAATTAAATGATAATCAAGAGAATGAGAACAAAACAAAACAGTAACTTAAAACTACAACATCTTAAGCCTCAAAATTTACATGAGTGAAAAGGAGTAGGAAGAAGTATGAACTTATCTAATTCTACCCCTTCAAACCTTTCCACGCTTACTGAAAACAACATGGTACCAAATTTATCAGCAATTTTGAAACATGTACATTTAGTCACTCATCCATGTTACAACACATTCACCAACACATTGCAAAATTAATATCCAAATAACAAACAAGTGCCTTATAGAGTTTATTTATCAGTGTACCTCTGGAAAATCATTTCTTTATGCCTCTTTTTAAACAGTCATACTAGCAATATGCTTTAGTTCTGCACTCAACCTATTCCACAGTTTAACTCCCCTTACAGTGATACAGAAGCTTTTCAATGCTGTACTCACGCTTCTGACCTTCAGTTTTAAAATTTCCCTTAAATTATAACCCCCCTCTCTTTCATAAAACATTTTTTTGAATGTTTTTCAGTAGCAATTTATTCCTTGCTTTGTATAGTAATTGAGCTGTTTTATGTTCCACCAAGTCAAAAAATTTTAGAGTTTTGGAATTTAGAAAGAAGTCATTCATGTGAACCTGAAAATCAGCATTATGAATGATTCTGATTGCTCTTTTTTGCAGAATGAAAAGTGGTGGAAGTGACGTTTTGTAAGTGTTTCCCCATGCCTCTGTACAGTAATCTAAATAAGGGAGAATAAGTGAGTTATACAGAATATGGAGCGATTTCTGCTCTAGTACATGCCTGGATTTTGCCAGGACTGAAATGCTGTGAGACAGTTTGGATCTAATATGTTTAATGTGAGGTTTCCAGCAAAATTTCTCATCTATTATCACTCCCAGAAATGTATTTTCATTTACTCTTTCAATGTTTACACCCTCCCTCTGTACCCATACTTGATTGTGCGTTACATAGTTTCCAAATATCATGATTTTTGTTTTGTAATCATTTTTTAGGTATTTTTATGGTAAAATGCCATAAAAACAGTCAAGCTATGCCTAAACTTTTCTAAACTGCTGTACTTTGCACAGCATTATGGGGAGATGTATGCAGATTTTTGTACTTTTGATATTACATTAGTTTATTGTGTTGACAGTTGTCAGTAGTGCCACACATTAGTATTACTGTAATTACATTTTGAATAGTTTTATTGATTTATAAATGTACATTTCAGTTTAACTTGACCCACTCGTATCTAGACTTAATATTATACTTTATTTTTTACATTTATTAGGGTAGATTTATTTTTGTGTCAACCACCATTTCTGCTAGTATATTTTTGGTGCTTTTGAGCTATACTGGGTACTGAGAGGTGTTTCCATTTTTATTAAATCTCTTTCCACTCAGAGAAAGAAAACTTACAACTTATAAGTTATAATTAAAAAAAAAAAAAAAAAGTTGTTGAGTCAGTGGAAAGTGCAAAGACAGCAATAGACTTTTACACATTATATTTATTTATTCTGCACATACGCATATTTTTGCACATATTGTAGATTTTACTCTGTGTATATTTTATATTTTGTTCTTTTTTTATTGTTGCAGATGTTTTTACTGTTGCATGCTTTCTATTTTGCACCATATGGGGCAGTGTTCTTATCTTATCTTATCTTATCTTATCTTATCTTATCTTATCTTATCTTATCTTATCTTATCTTATCTTATCTTATCTTATCTTATCTTATGTCAACTTATTTCATTTTATCTTATCTCAACTTATTTTATATTATCTCAACTTATCTTATTTTATCTAATCTTATCTCAGCTTATCTTATTTTCTCTTATCTTATCTCATCTTATCTCAACTTATCTTATTTTATCTTATCTTATCTCAACTTATCTTATCTTATTTTATCTTACCTTATCTCATCTTCTCTTATTTTATTTTATCTCATATACAATGTTAAAGTGGAATAAAAGTATGAATTCACTGAAGTTTCCCCTCAACCAAACTGATCCTAAATTTAACATTTGAATGTAAACCTGACTTTCTTGTGCTTCAACTCATGTATTCACCCTTTACCAAAATGTAGCATATTGTCTCAATAACATTTTATTTACCGCTAAAAACCAAATGCGACGTATTGCAGTGAAAAACATATTTAGTCGTATTTAGAGGAAGCAACGGCAGCAGATAAAAGAGTCTAAAAGCAGGAGTGTGTTGAATGTGTGTTCACCGTCCATTATGTTCTTTTTCACCAGGCTTTCATCATGTTTTCCATTACTACAGCTTTGACTTAATTACATTGTGACCTCTTCTTTTACCTTCCTTTGATAGGAAAATGAAAACCACCTACTGTTTATCTTCAGTCTGGTATTTTTCTGTGCTTTTGTTATTGTCAAGAAATCCTATAGAGACACTAACACCAACAACAAATCCTTCATACACCTCTGTGTCTGTGACCTGATATTGTTTATTTTGTCTGATATTGAGACATTTTTCTTCTTCTCACGCAACCCCTCAGATGTATTTCACAAGCCCTGGAGGAGGTGCTGACCCCCAGGCTGAGAACCACTGCCCTAATTATATATGCCTTAGGCTGTACTTTAGATTTGGCTGCATTCAGTATCTTATCAGGGCCCCGACTTGCATTACATATTGATTTATTTCATAATAAATCTCTCTGCTTTGCCTCGAGACATCGATATTAAGGCAGATCTTTGACAAACATATTCAAAGGAGACATATTCAGATTTATTATATAACTTTAGAAAAAGTTAAAGTGAAGAAATAAAGCGTTTTCTTCTCTAGCACAGTTTGGCACAGATTTGTGTTCGGTCTGAGTCAGTTGGCGTTCACTTATCTGTCTTTTTCATTTATAGTCCACCGCACCAGAAAACAAATCGAAAATGTGTTGTGTTTTCTTATTTTACAATGTGAAAACAGTGGGAGAGAGTATGCATGCATAAAATCCAAGTTTCGATCTGTGTGTGCACATCATGCAGGTGCATTCACTCGAGGTGAAGTGAGAGTGTGTGTGTGTTTGTGAAGGGTGAAGGGTGTCGGTGTGTGTAGGTGGTAACCAGGTGTTGATCATGCAGAGACGCAAGAAACACGCACAGATGGTCAAAATCTCCAGAGTGTCTCTAGTGCACATGTGTAAACAGACCCCATGTGCCAGGAATATTGGTTTCAGAAAACGAAAAAATATGAAAAACAGGAAGAAAATAAAATAGGAATGATGATGTGAAAAGGTTAATAATTTTTGGTAGGTTCTGCTTCGCTTTATTGTCATTTGATCAATGGTACATGATAGAACAAAATATAGTCACCCAGGTTTTGGTTTTAGTAGCATAAGAAAGATAAAGAATAAAATATAAAAAAGAATATATAAAAGGTAAGTAGGGTAGAATAAAAATTACCATAAAATATGCAAAAAAATAAATTCTTTATTAGGCTGTTTAGGCTGTAATTCTGTGACAAATCAATGAATGTGGTTCAGTATAAAAGAGTAATGTAAAAGGAAGAGTGAAATAAATATATATTATTAATATTTTATGGAGAAGGGGCGGGATTAAATAAGTTTCACTTCTTCCCACCCCTTGTAAATGAAACTATTGTGCTGTTTTTCTTCCTAAGATTGTTTCGATTGTTGATTTTTGTATTGTTACCCCACCCCCCGAAGGGGAGGCAAGGGGTGTTGTTTTTGGTTTGGTTTGTTTCTTTGTTAACACTCTAGCAGCAAAACTATTGGTTGAATTCCTACCAAATTGGGTAGGAATTTAGTAGGAATGCCAGTGACCCAGAATGTAATCTGATTACATTTTAGGAACAGTAGGTCAAAGTAAAAAAAAAAAAAAAATAAAATTATACATTTTTAAAATCTTTTTTTTTTTCCCTATTTACTTATAATGGGTGAAATTTCAAATGTCTGCATCATTCAGCAAAACTATTGATTGAATTCATGCCAAACTGGGTTTATAGATTACAAGTGACTCAGAATACATGTCATTACATTTTGGGAACAGTAGGTCAAAATTTCAATTTTTTATGAATTTTTAAAATCTTTTTCTTTTCCATTTACTTATGATGGGTGAAATTTCACATCTGTAGCAGCAAAACTATTCGTTGAATTCATACCATATTCGCTTTATAGATTTCCAGCAACCCAGAATAGATGTGGTTACGGTTTGGGAAAAGTAGATCGTTTAAATTTTTTTTATAAATTTTTGAATCTTTTTTTTCAAAATTTCTAATGTCTATAAAAATATCAATTTTGTTTCAGTTTACTTCAGACTTGGCACATATATAGAGTAAAGGCACTGTGCGAGTTTAGAGACGATTTCTCACTCGTGCAACTATTTCTGGGATCGGGCCCGATGTGCCTCTAATCGTGTGTCGTGCTTCGTGCAGTGTACATGGGGTAAAGAGAAGCGATTAGCACCTCACGACCAGCAATCGTGTGTTCGCAAGGAAAACGGAGCTGTTTGAAATCCTGCTCGCTCCTCGTGAGTGTATCGTACTGTCAAACCAGTGCCACGAACCGATGTGCCTCAAATTCTCACACTGTGCATGCGCGAACACAGACGCGTACAGTAGCGTACAAGCTAACAGTAGCTGGCTATTGTCCTAGTGCAGTTTGGCTGTTGCAGCTTACCTCTTGTTCTCTTTGCTGTAGGATGACAGCCTATACTGTCCACGTTTGGCCAACCAGTGCCTGCACCAAACACATCGTTGTCTTTTCTTCTTTTTTGATTCCCCGCAGATAATGGCACATACTACCAAAGCAGCTCGTTGGTTTTTGTTTAGCACTACCATTTCGTGACTCACGCCAATGCACAATCGTTTATGCACTTTTACGGATTCCTTGGTATTTTAGCGTTGTATTTCCAGATACAACACTCAAACATGTCATGCGTCCTGTGGTGTATGGTCCTACAGTGTGAGCAGTCAGGTCGCATACGAGCGTGGGTCCATGCAGTGTGAGAACAGGAAGCGTGAGCCTGACTGTACGACTCATTCGCACAGTTTGAGATGGAGCTGCGTGCAACGATCGAAATAATCGCACAGTGTATGGCCGTCTTAATGGCGATTTCTCATAGACTGCAAGGGTAGCTCGGCTTCCCCTAAAATTACGAAAATTAAATGGTTAAATATGTACGGTTGTGTTGACATTTCATTGACTACAAATGTGTTAGAACATGTTCATCTCACAGACGAGTTTGTTCAGAATCAGCTTTATCACAAATCAACAAACTCGATGTTGTTCACTTCTCATACATTCCCGTTGCGCTGTTTTCTCATTCGATCTCTGCTCGGTGCATTTGCCCGTAGATGCTCAGTGTCCATGCACTTCAATGGGACTGAGTGGAACAGTTTTTTTCATTGCCTCAAAACTGGACGGTAATTTGATAAATGCCACGATGTTGTCCCGCCCCCGGACGCCCGGTATCTCTGGGGGTGAATGGAGCTGTGGGTGGAGCTCAGCTGGGCTGGACGCTGGGCTTCCACGTGCTGATTGGAGGATCAGTCAAAAGGCTGAACCCCATTTGATTGACAGCTATTTTGAGATCTACTCCTTCACTTGACAGAGTTCAGTTTAATACCGTCGTGCATTCTGCTGTGAAATCACGAGAGAAACTACTACAAAATTACTTGTTCATTTTTTGCACTGTAAATAAAACACACTCATTATACTTCCTTGTTTCAATTTAACATAATTTCAGCGTTTTCTTGTTTACTTGGTACGATAAGGTCACTGACCATTTTCTTAAAAAGGAACGGGGTGGGGTTTGTTGAGAATGACACCACTTGTTATTTCTGTTTTAGTTTTTCACATATACGTTAAATCTCATTGCATGTTTGGAAATAAATCACATAAGTGGGCCATACCTGTAAAAGAATAACAGTGAAAAATTAAAATTACATTATGAAAATGTTTACATCTACAAAGTATCCTTTAAAAATATGTATAATATGAACAACTATGAACAACCTGAAATGTCTTAAGAAAAATAAGTGCAGTTTTAACAATATCATGCCTCAGTTTATCATTTACAACTTATAGATCACACTGGATCTATGAATGCACAGAAGGTTTAGTAACAAGCATAATGTTATGAAAATTGCTCTTTCTTCTCCAGAAAAACATTTCAAGTTGTTTATATTTGTTCAGGTTCTTCTCATTTTTTGTGAAAGAATAGTTTGTAAATATAAACATTTTCATGTAATTGTACTTTGTTTTACACTAAAACAAAGAGAAAAATGTGGGTTTGTCATTATTTATAGGTTGTTATGATAGTATTTTACCAGTCCAATGCACTTCAGACCAAAACAGGGCTTTATACGAACTAAAACAATTGACTGTTAACATCTTCAGTGTAATTCTTACATTTCACAAATCCATCCCACACGACAGATTGGACAGATTGGACATACTGTCAGAGCACATGTATAGAGATAAAAGGTCCTTGAAGGTCCTTGAATGTCTTCGAAGGTCCATCGATCTCCATCGGGCGGTTCTTAAAGGCCTATAGGTTTTATGCAGTACTTTTAAATGTTCTATACAACACTGTTTGATAAAGGCCTCCAGCGGCATGACTTCTAGCATCCAGAGCAGAGAAGTTATAAAGCAACCACATCGACATATGGAGGATGTCAGGGAGATGTCAGGGAGCCCAAAAGACTGTCTTCCTGTTTCCTGCTTTCCAGTCTGAAGGTAAACAGCATCTTGCACTCAACTAAAGAGACCTTTTGGATGACAAGCAGCTTCAATAACCAAGTCAGACTGTGTTTTCCAAGGACTTGGTCTGTCCACACCAGCTGTGCAGTGAAAACAGCACAAAACAGCAGAAGTGAATGTTTTCACAAAGTTTAAGGTTAAAAGTTTACTTGCTTTATTAGAGTGAGAAGTATTTATTATATTATTAATGCACAGTAAGTAATGTATACTTTTTTTTTTTAAATTTCTAATCTACTTTATTTTTATATCAAAAAATTTAATGTACATGTATTTTTATTCTTTCAAAAAAGAAATGACACATCACTCTGCCTTTTATAGTACTGATTTTTGTTTATTACCCTGCCCACCAAAGGAGGAGGCAAGGAGTATTGTTTTTGGTTTGGTTTGGTTTGGTTTGTTTGTTTGTTTAACACTTTAGCAGCAAAATTATTGGTTGAATTCATACCAAATTGGGTTTATAGATTGCCCGTGACCCAGAATAGACATGGTTACATTTTGGGAAAAGTAGGTCAAAGTTAAAATTTTTTCTGAATTTTTAAAATCTATTTTTTTCCCCTTTTCTTATAATGGTCAAAATTTCAAATCGCTATAAAAGCATCAATTTAAACTCAATTTACTTACAATATTGCAGAGATATAGAGACTAATTTTAGACATCACTGCAAAAAATCTAAATAATAGGTTATTTTGGAAATTTTTTGTTACATTTTTAAATCTTTTTCTTTTCCTATTTATTTATGATGGGCGAAATTTCAAAAGTTAAAAAGATATCAATTTTCTTTCAGTTTACTTCAAAGTTGGCCCATTATATTTGACAAATAAGCTACAAAACATGCAAGGGGTAGAGTTTGTTGTGCCTGGCACCACTTGTTTGTTTACTTTGTTCTGCTTGGCATTTGATCTTGCTAGTTATGGGTAATTCTATACTATGACATGATATAACGTTTGTCTGATGCAGAAAAGTGAAGCAGTTGCAGCATATCACACCATCAAACATCATAAACATAAACACCATCTTCATCATAAATAAGCCCATAACCCACAGACTGACTCTTACTGCAGTGGTCTTGACTCATTAATTAAAATGTCTGTGTGACAGTGGAGTGTGTGCATGTGTGTTTGTGCATTGTGTGTATGCTGGCACAGGAGTGTGAAATTGACTAATTAGTGTGACCTCCCTTTGATCCAGAGAAAATACACATATGACATCTGAGTTGGGGAGTGCTGGAGGGAGGGGAGGACTGTTCACAGTGTGTACATGTGTGTCTATGAGAGTTGGTGTGGATACGGCAATAAAATGAAAGTAAATATAGCCCACAGCGACATCACAGGGTTTTTTTTTTTTTCTTTCAAAACGTTAAAGGGTAATTCTCCCCCTTTAATGCACCTTTCCCATCTTAACTCGTATAAGCCGTATTAAAACTGGATCTACGATGCACTCTAATGTAAGTGTAAGCAGACACGAGAATACTATTTTATTTTTTTTATTTGACAGTGAATAGTAGGGAGGAAATGGAAAACCCAGGGTAGAGATAGATATTTCTAGACTGAAAGGTGTAGCAGTTTATTACTATTTAACCACAAACCGTAAGATATTTAGATTTTTAAGGATTTATTTAAGTCATAGGATTTATCAGCAATTATGGCCTATTTGATCTACAATGCTTGATAGTTTTTTGGCATCATTAGAAGAAAATTATAAAGCTACAATTCAGTACATTGTAATTAAAGGAAAAAGAAACAGCAGTTCTACCCCATTCTCTGGACTCTGTTGTTGTGGGTGTAGAAAATCAAGATTTTTACAGGAGGTTTAGGCTGTTCACGGGTGTTAAAGACCCATGGAGACCCAGTGCTACTTTTGTGGCAGTTCCCAAATGATTTTGTTGTTGTTTGTTTTAACTTCTTAAAGTGATTTATCACCATTTATTGTAATATTATCTTCTTTACTTTGCGTTTTTTCGGCAAAAATCTGGTATTTTCTTGTATTTAATTCATTAATCATGGAGATGTTTATGAAAGCTCAGATTAAAGTTGAGGGTTATTTAATCAAAAATAGAGAAAACTGAAGAAAAAGTAATTTTTTCAACAAAGATATAAATAATTGAATCTAAAACAATTGTCTCCATCCACCGTCACTGATCCAACTCCATGGATTTTATTGGTGAATCAATGTTGTAGAAGATGACTTTGTTTCTACAGTAACTAAGGAGCCCCCGAACATCCAAATGGGTCATCTCTAATAACCATGAAAACACGAAAAACTGCATTTTACACCAATTATTATATGTATTGATAGGATTAGTGGATCAACAGGTATTAAACATTTTAGATCAGTAGCTGGTGTTGGTTAACGGTGGATGTCTGGGTCTTTATGGGTTAAATATGTGACTGATAACTGTAATTACTGATCGCTGTTAAGATTCCATCAGTCATGAGTATACTGCTCGACTCTGTGGATTCACTTTTCCATACCAGTCTGAGGTCATTTAGATTATTTGTATGTACTTTATTGCCATACTTACAGTAGGTCTACTCAAGATTCAGAATGTTTAAAACACAGGTGCTTGTCTGCTTATGTGAAGTTTGTGTTGGAATCTATATAAGATATAAATAGTCTATATAATGTATATTATTATGGAGGGAGGCAGAAAAGCCAGGTGTAGATTACTGCACAAAGTGAGAATTTTATTTTCCTTGGTCAGTATATGTACAGTCAGTCCAGCTTGGATTTATAAGGCTGACAATTAATACTGAACAAACAATAACTCAAACTATGAATTATGAAAGAGCTGCAGCATCTTAAACAGTGGACAATGAACATTTGAAAGTTCCATGATCGGGTCAATTAAGATATGCCCTCTCACATATTATATCCTGCATTTTATTTGAACTTGATTTTTATTAGGAAAAGTGTGTGTTGTTTTGATTATAATGAAATATATATTGAATCATTCAAAACTATTTTTTAATTAGTAATTTTTTTTTAATCAATTACTAGAAATTTCAAGTGACCCTATTTGAATTCCGACCCCAAGGTTGAAAAACACCGGGTTATTATCACCATTAGAGTTAAATACATGTTCTTTGTGCATATACATATATTTTGTTCATGCAAAAGTTGTAAACCTGCTGGGGGATTTGTGATCTCAGGTATTATCTGTGTCATGATGTTCCAGAGTCATTACAAACTCAAAAGTGCATTAAATCGGTCTGAAATAAATAGCTAAATCTGAGGTAAGTGTCCTTGCCTGAAATAAAGGTTAAGATAACCTACAATAATTTACATCTCAACAAAACCAGCAGATCAGCTCTCAGACTGTTGGTGTTTTGTCACTGTAGAATCTCACTAACAGTGTTCATAAAAAAAAAAAAAGAAGTGTGAAATTAAGGTGAGGAGAAGTGAATTAACCATTCTACACCACATGGATGGAGTTAAATACTAAACAGTTGTACAATGATCTGTTCTGTCTGAACAATATGGAGAAAGAATTTACTTCTTCCACAAAGCATCTTATAGAGTGTGAAAACAGTCCCGTTCAGATCAGAACACTGTTAATGTCTTAATATGTTGCTCAAATGACCTGTGACCATGTTTTCAACAAAACAGGCTCCACGGTATAACACCTCCAAACAGTTGTTAAAATTAATAGTGGGTGTCTTCTCCCTGTGTTTTCCTTAATCATCCAGTCTGTCTGTCTGTCTGTCTGTGTCACACCAGGTTTCTACTGCACTTTCCCAGTGTCTCTCAGGTCTTTTTCCCTCTGTTTCACTGACATCCTTTTTCTGTCTCTTTTCTTTTTCCATTTATCGCTCCTCTTTTCTCCTTTTTCTGCCTTGCATCTCCTCCTCCTCTTCCTCCTCCTCCTCCTTCTCCACCTGCTCCTCTCCCCTCGTCTCTCTCTCCCCGTTCCCCTCCATCACCTCCTGGGTAATGACAGGGGGGACAGGTGGAGACCAGACATCCACCATTCTATGTGTGTGTCTGTGTCACCCACACACACACATACACCCAGATGGTGGACAGGGGTCCCTGCTGGCCAGCCTGTCTGTTTGGTGATGGGGTGTTGTTGTTGTTGAGTGCACTCAGCCACACATGATTAGCTAGACAAACACACACACACACACACACACACACACGCATATGTATTCCCCTCTATGTAGCACATATGGGACTCAGCACCAAAACAGGTCACCTGCTATTCCAGTCACATACACACGGAACAAAGTAAGGATCAGAGGGCTGTGAGACTGTCACTTCTGATTATGCATCATTTTGTTTTGTGAGTGTCTGATTTATGTAACATTATTATCACTTTATTTAGAATCTCAGTATGTGAAGCGTGATGAGATTTCTCAGTTCTCATTGGCTACAATGTCTGACACCTCAGACTGTAGTAAATACATGTGCATGATGCCACACACTGCTTTGTGCATCACCTTTTACTCATTACCAATATGATATGATCCGCATCCAGATACATGGGGCTGTGATTCAATTCAAGGATAACACAGTTTAAATCCGGTATGATTTGCCTCAATTTGGTGAGTTCAGTTCATTTTGATGGGATTCAATCCACTATAGTTTTTAGTAACATTTGCTTGATGCCAGTATAAATTCAAATAACCCATACAGAATGAGTCTATTCTTACCTTCAGATAGACAGATATATTTAATAGAAGGCCAGTCTTATATGAATTGGTTGCACATGACCTCCAGGCATCTGTCGTTGTTAGCACTCACTCTACATTTGACAGATCTTGTTTACCTTCATTCTTCACTGTGATGTACAACTCCGGCAGTTATTTGTCAGAGAAATGCTCCACTCCACTCTAAGGTCTTATGTCCTTAGTAATAAAAAAGAGCAGATGCTCTGATTATGTTGGACATCACTGATTTGTGGCTAAGTCTTGGCTGAAAGCAGTAATGCAGGCATCTCTGTCTTGTATATTCTGACTGTTCTGCTGTAATATCGCCATTGCCATTCTTTACAGTCGCCTACACACAGTCAACATGTGTCCCACCTTCATCCAAACCTTCGATTTTAGAGTCAGGTGATGTTTAGATACTTATACCACAAAAGGTCAAAGGTCTGTGTCGGTTGATGCAGGAATGACAGATGAGTAGAGATGCTGTGAATGTGAATTATTATCATTATAGTTATTATCCAATGGTGGATTTACCTACCAACCCCCCCCCCCCCCCCCCCCCGTTTGGAAATTTGCAGAAAAAATGTCTTGGCTGAGAATTGAACCCCCATCCCCCATGTTGCACTCCAATGGGTTACCTATTGAGTTAAACTGCAGTCATCCATGAAGTCCATCTATTTATTATCTGTTTGTCTTGGTAATTTTCAGGATGTGAGGTTAACCCTGTGGGTGGTGTTTGGACACTAACTTTTGCACCCCAAGGCTCTCCTGTCTCTTGTATTGGAGGAGAGGGGGTGTACTGTGTACGAACCATTTATAACTAGCGTTTTTTATGGTAAAGGGAGTCAAATCTGAACTAGACTAAAGTCCAATAATCATGAAGAGACAACTGTCAATTCAAGCAGCATTTGGGTCTGCACACCAGAAAAACAAACAGGCAGACACAGAAGGTATGAAATGTATTATTATACAGTCAGAACTACAGAACTGTATGACATTTACCACAGAACACAGCCAGTGATCGAGTGAATCACACACAGTTGTCAAACACAGGCCTATAGGTAACTGGTGTGTGTAGATACATTTGACTGCATTCACTGGCTGTTGGACATGTGTCAACATGTTGTGAATCGTTACAGTGTTTTGTTTGACAGATTGTCAACTATTCTACATGCACACACACATTTTCCTGTATGAACCTCTAGTAGGCCTATTAACGAGCTGAAAAAGCCTCAGGGTCAGTTAAGATTAAAGTGTTTATTGTATTGTGAAATATGACTGTAGTGCATAGTATGTTCTGTAAACAAAGTAAACAGTCCAGCTGAGCAGGAATATGACAATTCAGTGAAGGATATAACATATATATGTTTATATAGCCCCACCCCCCCCCCCCCCCCGCCCCCCCTTCCCTTCCATTTTTTCCAGATCCGCCACTGTTACACTGGTCTACAAGTAAAATGCTTCCAGTATAAAAGTAGTTAAACTTTACCAAATTTGAGTCACTAATAAAGAAAAATTAAGTCAACTTTAATCTTTTGTAAAAGGGTAGGTTTCCCCCCTAACTGATTACTTTAAGTCCATCACAGTCCTGCCAGTTGCTACAGTATAATAAAGTGAATATGGTCCATTTGTCTCCTTCACACCACAGCAGTGATGCAAGAACAGACAGGCCTGTCAGGATGATGAAGGATGCCAATGAAGACAAAGCTCTAGACGTCTGCTTTCCACTTTGACTATCTGGGCCATCACATAAGCATCAGTGAGTGTGACAGTCGTCACTGAGCAGGTGCAGAGCAGGTGTAACCTTCACATCAAAACTGTCAACAAGCGCCATCCCAATGGTTTCAAAGGTGAGCTGTTTAGTCTAAACTGTCACAGTGGACAACACATCAGACAGAAGCTTTTTGTAATCCTGACCTGTTAGGTCAAGGTAAATTAGGCTTCACTTCATTATTTATTTATTTCTTATCATAATTTAAATCCATCAGGGAAACACTTCAAAATGTCGCTGTACACCCCTCCCCCTCTCTTATACTGTGCCAGGAAGACTATTCCCAGTGGAGGCATGTTTGTGTGTGGAAATCATCAGGGAGTGTCAGGACAATGGATGTTAATATTGTTTCCTGGAACAATTGTAGCTGTTTTATTATAAGCAGGTAAAGCGGTGAAGTAGCAGTGAGAGATGAAAACCTAAAACTCACTGTAGCCATGACAACATACTTAAAACATAAGACTTTAGAGGTGAAATTTAAAGGTCCAGTGTGGAGGGTTTAGGTGGATTTAGAAGGATCTAGTTGTATGAATCAGATATAATCAGAATGATGTTTTCATCACACAAAAATCAGAATTGTGTTTTCATTGTTTGAAATTAGTAATATGCATTAAAGTCACCTACGATCTTTTAGTGTGGACCAGTTAAAATCCCCTAAACTAAAAAGCTCAGATGTTTTTAGTGTGTGTGTGTATGTGTGTGTGTGTGTGTGTGTGTGTGTGTGTGTGGGGGGGATTAAACTAAATATCACACTCTGCACCATTAATAAACAGATGAAATATCCATCACTACCACTACTGCTGATGGGATTGTTGGAAAGCTACACACAACCTGCACCACTACTCATTAATTTCAGTGACCAATGGCACCATCATTGTGGGGCGCAATGATGTCAAAGCATCCACAAAGAGCAGAGATCCCCATGTCTTCTTTACAGTGACAAAGAAATTCAGAACATGAAAACCGTAATCTGGTGTGGAGACTAGGTGAGGCATTATTGAAATCAAGTCAAAGTTAACACCAAAGTTAACCCATAAAGACCCACAAAGCCACCAGTGACCAAAAGCATCTACTCATCTCTAATATTTAATAACTGTTGATCCACTAATTCTATCAATACAAGTAAATAATTGGTGTAAAATACAGTTTGTCATTTTTTCATGGTCATCAGATATGACCCATTTGGACGTTCAGAGGCTCCGTAGTTACCGTGGAAACACTGTCATCTTCTACAACATTGATTCACTAATAAAACCCATGGAGATGGATGAATGACAGTGGATGGAGACACTTCTTCAGTTTAATTTAACCTTCAAATTTACTGTGAGTTTTCATGAACATCTAAATTTATTATTATTATTAATAATAATAATAATAATAATAATAATAATAATAATAATAATAATAATAATAATAATAATAAATTGCATTCATAAAGTACTTTTCTTTCAACAGAATGTCTAAGTGCTACATAGAAAAAAAAGTCCAACAATAAAAGAAATAAAATACTTAATTAAAATAAAATACTGAATATAAAATAGGAAATTAAATATAGGAAAATACATGATTTACAGTGAAAAATGCAAAATACAGAGGATAATATTATAATAAATAGTGATTAATCATTTAAGAAAGGTCAGGAAATGCTATATAAGTAGCACTGGGTCTTTATGGGTTAACCAGGTTTGATGTAATATCAGGTTTAAAGGGCTACGCTGTCTGAAGTTAATGCTTCTGTAAGTTCTCTTAAGACAAACAAGTCTGTGAAGATTTGGCAAACATGACTCAAAAGTCTGCTGTGGGCAAAGGAATAAAGACAAACACTTACCAGAACAAGGAAACAGGACCTAGCTATTTGTTCCAGGCACCAAGGTCCAAAACAGGGGTCAGGTGGTGGCTGACAGTGGTTGGTGGTTTTTCCAACCCACAGATAAAATAATGCTATCTTTACAGTGTCAGGTTTTAACAGAGTGGTTCCAGAGACAGAGGATATTTAACAACAGTTTAACAGACTGAGGAGTGTTTCTTGGAACTGATCTTAATGTTGAAATCTGCGAAGTGAAGGATCTGAATCGATCTCTACATGACAATGACCCTCTCCGATTTCAATAATAGCACCTTAGAATCCCAAAATGTGTCTGTTTTGGAGTGTTATAACAAGACAAAAATGATGAAGGGCGCCCGTGTGTGTGTGATTGTGTGTGTGCAGCTCCTATCTCCTCTCTCCACAGTACATCAGCAGGACCTGTCAGATCAGCATCGGGCCTTGCCAGTCAGATTAAGGATGTTACAGCAGCAGCATCCTGTCCAGCAGCCAAGCGGTTGCAGATAGATTACAGCCTCTCTCTGTTTATCTCCCCTCTCTGCCTCCGTCTCAGTCCTAGTCTCTGTCTCTGCAGGACACTACCGGGCTGTCGGCTCAGGTCCCAGGGTCGAATGGAGGTGAGATGAGGTGAAAGGACAACTGGCACAACGCCCCACTTTCACCACGGACACCCGCGAATCATATGTAATTAATACTCCCATTATGGTTTCAAATATATCCCTCACCCTGTGCCAGGTAGCACATTGGTGGAGAAACTATAGATATGACATCAGTCGAAGTGTGAAGTTTCCAAAGTGTAATTAACCAGTTTATTACCACCTATAAAATTTTAATGCCTCATTTAGCTTCACTAATTAATCTCCTACTCGCTGCCAAACTGTCTGACAACTTCATTGCTTATCCAAACCTACTTTTCTAAAAATTGTTGAGATAAATTTTGGGTGAACATGTATGAAACAATGAACAAGACAGAGAGTAATGGTAAAATACTGCCATAAAGGCTGTCATTGGTTGTTTGACAATGATATGAAAAAGTGTTCATTTAAAACTTACTACCCTGCCCCCGGTGGCGGGGTTGAATACATACCAAATTGGGTTTATAGACTGTCAGTGACCCAGAAAAGATGTGGTTACGTTTTGGGAAAAGTAGGTCAAAATTTCAATTTTTTTAATGATTTTTTAAAACTCTTTTTTTCCCCCATTTACTTATAATGGCAAAATTTCACATGTCTTTAGCAGCAAAACTATTGGTTCATTTCATACCAAACTGGGTTTATAGATTGCCAGTGACCCAGAATATATGTGGTTACATTTTGGGAAAAGTAGGTCAAAGTTCACATTTTTATGAATTTTTTAAATCTTTTTTTTTCTCACATTTACTTTTTAATGGGCAAAATTTCAAATTGCTATAAAAACATCAATTTTGTTTCAACTTACTTCAAACTTGGCACATATATAGAGGCAATTGATATGCTGACATCAGCACATGCATAGACATGATGACATCAGCTGGATCGATGCCAAAATAAGCTACAATACGTGCGAGGGGTGAGGTTTGTTATGTCTGGCACCACTTGTTTAATTTTGGTTTTATATTATACATGTCATGTGTATATGTATGTAATATATTATAAAAATGGTCATTTGATTGTAAAAATGTCCTTAATACAGCTTCTTATATTTCATTTTTTGTTACATTGTTGCAATGATATTATAATTACACAGATTGTCCATGTTTGAATGAAAATCGTGACTGCAATATTTCACCTCCTATGGATGGATATAATTTCCATTTTTCATCTTAAAGGTGGAACAGAGCAGCTCAGGGTCTTCTGTACTGTGAACTGATCAGCCTCATTGTGAGGTCTCTGATTAGCTTCTCCACATGTTGTCAGTGTATAGTTGGAATAAGATGTGTTTCTCTGTCACTTATTTATACACATGTATTAGAATGAGAAACTAGAGTTAATTCAATTGTGTCTACTGTACGGTTAAGATTATACATGTAAGACCATATGAAAGAGATTCATTAATTTTTTGCATAGCTTCACACAAACTAAAAATGAAAAAAGACTTAGTTAATTAACAACAAAAAGCAGTACTTTTCAGCTGAGATATTACTCCTCAAATATTCTTTTATTTTTATGTCACCCAAAAGTGTATGTAATAGTTTTGCATCACAGTGCATGCAGACATTTTAACCCATAAAGACCCAAATATACACCAGTGACCAAAAGCACCTACTGATCTAAAATGTTGAATAACTTTAGAACTACTAATCCTATCAATACATGTACATAATTGATGTAAAATATGGTTTGTCATCTTTTCATGGTCATCAGATATGACCCATTTGGACATTCAGAGGCTCAGTAGTGAACATGGAAACACCATCATCTTCTACAACATTGATTCACCAGTAAAACCCATGGAGTTGGATCATTGACAGTGGATGGAGACACTTGTTTTATGTTCAGTTGATGATATATTTGACTGAAAAAGTCACTTTTTCTCAAGTTTTCTCTGTTTTTGGTATCATAACCCTCAAATATAATCTCAGCATGATGGTTAAGGTACATGATCAGTAAATTAAATATAGGAAAATACCAGATTTTCACTGTAATAAAAGCAAAATGGAGAGGATGATGTTTTGATAAATGATAGATCACTTAAGAAAGGTTAAATAGAGAGGAAAAACTGATTTGGGAACTAACATAAAAGTAGCACTTGCTCTTTATGGGTTAATGCCAAAACCATGCGGTCATGTGAGGTTAGATGGATGCTGTTGTCTGATATCCCTGTTGGTCTGAACCAAAAACAAATGGGAAGCATGGGAACTGAAAACTGCAGTTAGTATGCTGAGGGTTTCACCGAGTGTGACACGACCTGGTGAAGGTCAGTCATCCATGTAAATAATATGGCATCCATGAATGCGCACACACACACACACACACACACACACACACACACACACGCACACACACACACACACACACACACAGTGGGACAGTGAAACAGAGACACACAAGGGTATCGGTGTATCATATGTGGTCTGATGATATCCATAACTATGGCATGAAATATGAGATGTGTATATGACCCTCTTCATGATCAGACACACAGATTGAAATTTGGATGAACAAACACACACAAACACTAACACTAACACACCAACTCCAACGATGGATAAACCATCACTTGAATCTGGTGTTTTAATAATTGTTAACACACATTTAACAACTCCACATACACACAATGGAAAACAAAACTGATGATTTAAATGATACAAACATATTCCAGACAATTATTTTTCATATGGATACACAATACTTTAATGTTTTCCAGATACAAACACTCAGAGGATACACAAATGTGACACTTTAATAAATGCATGTTTTTTTTACTCCTCAGCTGTGAACATTTGCGAGTTGTGTGAACTAACAGTGTCTAATAATTTTCCTTTTGAAGTTATTTTTTTATATATTTTACCCATTGGATGCTAGAGGGCTGATTCTATGGTGGTTAAGAAAGTGTTGCTTGTAGAAAAGAATACTGAAGAACCTGTAATATCACTAACATGTAATTCAACAGAGGGAGTTTGAAACAAAGGAAACAAAGGCCTAACTTCAGTACAAACCTTCAAGTAAAGGCCTGGTACCTGCTGCAACTGAGGGAACGAAAGACCCAGAATGCTATCAGATGAAATGAAATACAGTACATGGACAGTACGGGTTGTTGTACAATTGTGAAGTGAAATCATATGTAAAACTGCTGTTGCTTTTTTATGTCAGAGGGCCACAGAACAACTTTTTAATCCCTGGGTCTAGATTTCTGGATCTAAACCAGTGTGGGTCGAAATAAAAATTTCAAAAAATCAAAGAGTGAAAAAAATTCAAATACATGGAATGAAAAGAGCCAAGAACATATTGTTAGCCTCATAGCTCAAGTCATACACTACATGGACAAAAGTACTGGGACACGTTAAATTCAGGTGTTTCTTTTCTAACAGGGGTCTGGGATACAAAACAATAATGACAAATGTCATAATACAGTTTTATATTGTGATAAATATTGTATTGATTATTAATATTGACATTTCCATCTCAAATCACAACAGGACATCTTACAGCTGTAGAGATGATGTGTCCCAATACTTTTGTCCATGTAGTTTATAAACATCAATATTTAATTAAACTTTAATGGGAGATTTTTCTTTGAAGTGACATGTGAAGAAAGTCGATGGTTAGTTGTAGTAGAAAAATATTAACAGTCAGAGCATCAACAATATTTTAGAACTTTAGAGGCAGAACATTTAAAATCATAGTCATGGATAAAAAAATATTTGAAAAATCAATGTTGAGAGAAATTAAGCAAAAAAAAAAAAAAAAACATCTCAAAGATAACAATTTAAACCAAACTAATGAAATGATATTTATCCCAATATAAAACTATGTTATGACATTTGTCGTTATTGTTCTGTATCCTAGACTCCTGTTAGAAAAGAAACACCTGGATTCAACGTGTCCACATACTTTTGTCCATATAGTGTATGACTAGGGCAATTATGCTATGAGGCTAACAATAATGATAAAAGTACATAAAAACAAGAAGAAAATAACACATAAAAGCTTTAATGCTTTGTAGAGTTGACTGTTCTGGATCACTTCTTTACTGTTGTGATGTCACATTCAGACCAAAAACAACAAATTTGGTAAAATCTTACCTTTAGTTCTTATGATTCTTGATTTGTTGAACACATAAATGTTGGAATGATGACAATTAAGGTACAAGGTGATACTTAAATACTTTTACAAAATGTGATCAAACCCAAGGTGAGTCTCAGAGCTAGAATAGTTCATGCTTGTACGTGGACGCACTTAGCGAACATCCTCACAGAGGAACAAATGGGTGTTAGTGTAGGCTGTGAGAGGCATCCCAGCCTCTGTCTATGCTTCTCCACTGGGTTAATGAATAATGCACAACTCACATTTTCATACCACTTCCCCTTCCCTCCCTCCATCCTCGTTCTCCTCCCCCTCCTCCCTCTGTGCCGTAGTAAAAATAGAAGCGCAGAGCTGCAAGCTTTCGCTCTGGTGGTGTTTACACCATCATGACCCTCCCCGCTGCTCTCTCTCTCCTGACAGTCGGGTTATTACTCTCATTCATCTCAGCCTGTTCTCTCTATCCTCCACGGGAGCCAGAGAGCAGAAACAAGAGAAGAGGTTGTTGGGCCAGACTGGGAGCATGGAGAAGGTCCTCAGGTAGCATATACAGTAGATGCTTCATCTCCATATCTTTATTATGTGCCTCATAAAAATAGCCCCGCGAAGGCTTCTGCCGCTCGCCTCCTCTCACCTCCCACTCCTCCTCCACATGTACTCAGGCGCTGCCCAGGGGAAATGAAGAGCTGCTCTGCCCAGACATTAAATGTAGAAAAAATTAGGGGGAACAGACAGAGAAATGGGAGGCTTTTCTGTGAGGATGCAAAGTCGTACGGTTCATCATTACAGGGACAAGAGAGAAGGAAAACCAGTGAACACTCGTTTCATTTGTATTCAAGAAATGGTGAGTGAATGCCTTGTAAGAGTAGCATATATTAATTAGAATTATTTTTAGGGTGTGTCACATAAATAAAGAACAACTCCTCTTCTACAGTTGTCCTAACTTTTTGTATGTAGATTTTTGTGCAAAAACAGTGAAGACTGGATGGTCTGTGTGTAGTCCACTGTGCAGAATTTGGCACAAATCGTTCTTTTTTATGTGGGACTTTTAGATTACTTTTATGCAGATGATTACTTTTTGGATGTTTTAAATGTAAACCGAGAAAAAAAATCATTTATTCATATGGGGTGTCAATAAACATAAATAAATAAATAGAACCTAGGACTGAGACTTATCTGATCTGACTGTTGTTCACATAGACTCAAGATCTATTCCAGGAGTGTCACAGTCGTTTTAGTTCAGGGGCCACATTCAGCCCAATGTGATCTCAAGTGGGCCAGACCAACAAAGCAATAGCACAACCTATAAATAATGACAGCCCCAAATTTGTTTCTTTGTTTTAAGGGGGGGAAACTACAATTACATTATTAAAATGTTTAGATTTAGGGCCTACAACGTATCCTTTCAAAAAAAAAAAAAAAAAAAAAAGTGAATAACCATTAACAACCTGAAATTTTTCAAGAAAAATAAGTGCAGTTTTGATCATATTATGGCTCTGTTCAACGTTTACACATGTGCATTATGATTTATAGATCACAGTGGATCTACCCAAAGTCATAAAACATTAAGTAGCAGGCATCTGGAACTAAAAATATAACATGTAACTTATAGATCAAATCAAACTGCCAAAACTCAATGACAACCTAACTGTTAATGCCTTCTGTGTAAGTTTTGCACTTTGCAAATTCATCCTGTGGGCCAGATTGGAGCCTTTCGTGGACCGGTTTTGGCCCACAGGCCATATGTTTGACACCCCTGATCTAGTGTCTCAAAACGTTTGATCTCGAAAGTTCAAAGGTCAAGGTCACAGCAGGTAACCTTAGCAGCTATTTACCCTAAACTTTCGTTCTCCTGATGTTTACCAAAGTTAGCCTTTTGATTTAGCAGTCTAGATTTAGGTCTTAGCTGTTAGCATCATAATTTGCTAGTCAACATGTTATGGGTCGTCACAGAGTATGTCTGATTGTTATGAAACCACCTGTTTTTATAAATTAGTGCCATAGAACTCCATTAAAACAGAATGATATCTGGTCTCCCATCATAGATCCCCAAGGCCTTGACAAGGTTACACCAAAAGACTGGAAACTCCATTATTAGTTAGTTCATTTTTAATGTATGTTGTTATGGGGACTTTTATGTTTCAGAGTAGTTTTAGTTTATTTCATATTTCCTTTGATGTTAACACTGAATGTTAACAAAGTCTGCAGTGTTTTCTGTTAATATTTGTCAAAGAAAGATCAGCCATGCCTTAATTATAACCAGGCATCAAACAAAGTGTTTCTCCACCACTTTATTTCCAAAAGAGCAAAGCTTTTGGGTAAACAATCTGAACTGAATGTGAAACTGTGTAATTTTTCAGTTCAGTTGAGCCAGAGACAATTCTTTTCCCTGAATCAACAGCTAATGTAGTGAATTAACACAAGATAATCAATGAACTAATTACTTGCAAAGCCACATGAGTGCACATCTTCAAGTTCCCAAATAAACATGCACTTAAAATGTTAGGTTGATCCACATGAGAGGAGAGTGTAGAACCTCATACTGCAGGAGCAAAGTATGTTCAGTAATTCATTAAACTCCCAGTCCAGTGAGGCTGAGTGGGATAGTGGAGTTTAACCAGCGTTATAAATGGAGTTTACCAGGTCTGTTGAAGTGATTGCATTTCCTATTTCAGTAAATCAATCTGGTAAGACTGCAGGTCATGCATGGAACAATATGTATTATGATGTGATAAGTGAATTGTTTCAAATAAGTCATTTAACTGCTCATCACTAATGTATATATGTAAACAGAGACCAAATGCTGTCCAACTTCAGAGGTGCAGTATGACACTCCGTGCATTTACATGACAACTTTTATTCCTGGTTTAATCTGAATAAACGTTAGATCCTATTTAAGATGCCCATGTAAACACCTTATTCCAGTTGAAAAAGAATAGTTCGGATTAAATTTAAACCCGAATAAAGTCACTGGTTTAATCCCCTTTTAATTCCGAACTAAATTATTCCCAGACATGTAAACCCTTTATTCCGTTTGGACTTTATTCCTTCCATTCTGCACATGTTCGTTGTCTTGTCCTGTCGCGATGACGCACACATTCTGCGCTGGCGGAAGAATATGCACTGCAGTCTAGTCAACCCAAACCGTTCCAGTGGGCTATTCTGATGGGATCTACCAGCCTCTAAAACTCTGAAGGAAGAGTTCATCACCTGTTTTTTTTTATTAATTCATTTGTCATGCACTAATGAGTTCGATAAGTGGGCAAATCAGTTTGCACTGCAGTGCACCGATTGCCTTGTTCTCGCAGCCCTTCCGTTAGCTTAACTTAGCCTAGTTTAGCATAATTGCTTCATTCCTATGGTCAGACGTAGCCAGGCTTTTATAGGTGATTTGTAGTATTTTATGAGTGATTTTATGAAATTCAGTTCTCCCTAATCATTCCTTTGGTCTGGTGGGGTCAATATGATCACAAATTGAGGCTCAAATCATGGCAATGCGACTTACTGCAGTAAGAAAATCTTGGGAAATAAAAACTAATGCAAAGCTAAAACGGTAAAGCAAAGCTAATTTAGCGCATGCATCCCTTCCAACAAAAATATTTTCCAACTTTCGTAAACACAACAGTCCCAAGATTGTATGAGTGCAGTAAGTCACGGATCTAAATAAATAAATAGGGAGAATCGGATTTCAGAAAATCACTTACAAAAGACAATAAATCACCTTTAAAAAACTGGCTACGTGTGACCATGGAAATGCTGTGACTATGCTAAGCTAACAGAAGGGCTGCGAGAATAAGGTAACGTGAGCACTGCAGCGCAAACCCTTTTGCTCACTTATCTACCTCATTAATACCTCATGTAAACCTTTATTCTGGTTTAACATTTCCATGTAAACAGAGGAGAAAATACTTTAGTTCTGAGTTAATTTCTTCTGGAAAAATAAATCGGATTTAAAAAACATCATGTAACCGTACCCACTGTCGAAAGCAGTGGTAACATCATCATGAGCCTGCTGGCCCCCCTAAAAATATTTGTGATGGGGGGGTACATTATTGTGTAAGTAACGCGACGGGCCAGTTTGCAGAGGATGTGGTGGGTTATATGGCTCGGTAGGTAAAGCCCCCCTCACCCTTCACCTCGTCAGGTGAGGGGGCAACAGCGGTGTAGTCCAGATTATATGGTGGTATACAGAGTATACCTCCTTACTTTTCAGTCATCATTGTGTATACCCACTTCTAAATCCGATGCACACCATTCAGTAGTATCTGAACCGAATTGCCCATAATTTCCCCTCGGATGGTGAAGCCATGACCCGCCCTACTCTGCTTCTAATTGGCTTGTAGTCGCTGCCTTCATTGATTAGATTGTTTAACTTTAGGCATGAGGACTGATGAGCCAATCAGAGGCAGAGCAGGGCGGGTCATTCATTGGAAAATATTGCTAACTAGTGCTGGCCGCCTCAGGTGTCAGTGCCACCCCAGCTGATTGACAGATCACTGCACATCTTGTTGAAAGATGCACGATTATTGGAAATGCAAACAAGAAAGGCAGAATAAACATCTTTCAAGTGGATGACACATTGAGAGAACCTACTTTCATGGAGTACATAAGTATGAGGTAAGTTTTAAGGGGGTTTCAGAGTGAGTCACTGTTAAACTACTGGCCATATGACTACACATTTAGAGAAGATATGTTGTCGCCATTAGTTAAACTGTGTGAGTAGGCTAATGTTATGAAAGGCTAATGTTATCCTATGTTTGCTTCATGTTGAACACATTTATAGTCGTGCAGCGGCTTGTGTGACCAGTAATACCTACAAACTGCTCCTGATCAAGTCATGATAATTTTATAATAGTGAGCAAATACTACTGACTGATTTTTGGGTAAACTAAATACAGTAGTTTTATATGTCACTGTTTCTAAAACAGGGCATTTTTCTGGACTACTTTAAAAAAAAAAAAAAAAAAAAAAGGCAAAAAATTGAGAGTATACCCACTTCTCCTGGGACCACTACACCACTGGGGGCAAAACATTTGCGATGAGGGGGGTTGGTATGTGCTTCTGTTGCACGGTGGACCTCAATCCATAAAACCAGAGGGCGGTGAAAGATTTAGCCATTAAGAGCACAAGTAGTATTGGTAATTTCTAATCATGTCCATAATTCATACTTTTACTTATTTTATATTCAAATTAACAAATTTTGTTCAGATATAGATATGAATACATTGTGATGAATAACAGTTACTAACATCCCCATTTGTGCCTGAGTGCCCCCCCTCAGCTTTCTCGTTCAAAAGACGTTGTCCCAATGCCACCTGGATGGCGGTACTGTCCCCATTGAGAAACACCAGTTTAAAGCATTTGAATGAAGAGCTCAGTTTTAACAATATAACAAAAGATACCGAGTCAACAGCAGCAGCAGTCCTTGTCCGCTGGACCCCAGCAATGGACAGCATCCTCTAAAAACCTACGTGGAAATGGTGATAACGAATACCCTGGATTCTGGACGATGTTGGTGGTGCAGAAGAAATAGCACCAGGTGGCTGAATGAAACCCATCGATGAATCTCCCTGGCGGCGGAGGGTCGGCCCTGCTACTCAAGCAGCAGATGAATTATATGAATTCAATGGCGCCAGAAGGTCGGAAAGACAACATGTCAGAACAGCAGATGTAGAAGCATCCAGGGACCGACTGGCTGAAAGGACAGAGGCAGAATGATCACTGCTCAGAAGGGGGAAGATAGTTTTTAGAATTAGGGGTGACATTATTAAAGACAAAAGTGAAGGAGAGCTGGAAATAGTAACGCCAACCAACAGACAAATGAAGCAGGCCACAACAGGAACTTCCTTATAAAACTAAAAAAAAAAAGAAAAGAAAACTTTTAAAAATACATTCAACTACCACTAAGTCCAGTTTCTTACTTATATTCTGATATTTTTCATATCTGTATAATTTTGTGTTTCCACATAATATCAATAAATTTGAAGCAAGATTTTGAAAAGTTGCAAGAAAAAAAAAAATCCATCTCAAGCATTTCCTTAAAATAGTTTGGAGTGAATAATCTCAGCAGGTGGTTCTGTTGGCAATGTTACACATGGCTCTAATAAACAGAGTAGAAGAAGCAGAGCTTTCTGTTGTTTTCCATCTGGAATCTTTCTTTTTTTACAGATAAGACAGAAGAAATACAGGGTCTCCTCATTAAAACACATGACCTGTTGTTCCAGACATGTTTTAGTCTTTAGCAGAATATCTGAATATCAGAATAAGTGGCAGCAAACAGATCAGTTGTGTGTTAAGTGTTTATTACTTTACAATTTGTTCAAAAAGATGTTTCTGTTCCTCTTTATGCACATTTTCAGGCAAGAAATATTAAAAAAAAAAAAAAAAAAAAAGTTAATTTTGCCCCCACCCCCCCACCCCCCTAATGAGAAATGTATAAATGTGCATCAAATATATTAATGGAAAGGCATCTTCATCATTACAATTCCAAGTAATCTGAATTCATGTGAAATCAATTTATATGACATCTGCTGGTATTAACATGTTAGACACAAACTGCATCATGAAATCCTTCCATAATTCTAATCAATTACTCCTAGTGCCTGACAAACAACTTATAAACTGTAGGACAAGATTGTTTCTGTAATGGTCTAAGTCTCAGATGCTTCTACTTGGAAAGTTTACTTAGAAGATCTGAACCATGAATTTTGCCACAAAATTATGTTACTAAACCCTTCAAGTCCTAAATGGTCACCAAAAACCAAAAGCATCTTCTGATCTAAAATGTTTAATAACTTTTGAAACACTTATCAATGCATAAAAATCCTTCGGGTAAAATAGAGTTTCTCAGCTTTTCATCGTCATCACATATGACCCATTTGGACATTCAGAGTTTCTGTAATCATATTATTTTGCTGAAAAAGTCACTTTTACTTCTCTGTTTTCTCTGTTTTGATATAATAACCTTTGAATTCACTCAGAGCTTTTATGAACATATACATGATCGGTGAGTTAAATGTAGGAAAACACCTGATTTTTGCTGAAAAATGCAGAGGATATTACAGCAAATGATGATAAATCACTTAAAGGTTAAATGTAGAAAAAAATTGCTTGGAAGGTGCCACAAAAATAATTCTAGCTCTTTAAGGGTTTAACTCTTACATTGCTAGGAAGGAAGGAACGCTGTTGACATCACTTTTAAATACATACACATATACTACTTATATAATATAATCTATCTCCCATCTTTATTATAAAAGCCAAGTGGCCTCTGTGTGTGTGTGTGTGTGTGTGTGTGCGTGTGTGTCCAGGGATTCACACAAAATCCGGAAAGAGCTGACTTCTGCAGTTTGGCGTACTTATAAATTTTTGGTCAAGGAACAGACTAGTGAAAACGGTAAGTTGATAGGACCAGTATTTTGGGAGATATTACTAATTTTGGAAAACAATAGCCTTACAATAACGTTGCTATACCCAGAACGCTTTGGCGGTGACTGCTGGACAAATGTGGTACAGCATGCATGAATACTCAATAGCATAAAAACTACCACATCTACAACCTGTGGATTGCCATGGGTCAACGTCTGTGGCACAAGCTGACGTTACTTTGGAGGAGTCGACTAGTCATGTGTTATTCTCTCTCTCCCTTCCATCACCTGACAGTGTGCACTGTAAGCCCGGATAAGTAGAGTTTACTCAAAAAATTTGAGGCAAGTGATTGCATTTAAATGATTTGAGTAATGATCGACTAATCAGTTGGTTTAAGTAGGTTCAACTTTAATGCTAAAAGTATTGAACTTAAACTATTACGTAGAAAACAGTAAAAGACAAGTTATTTGTACTTTAAATCTGATATAAAATCAACCCCTCTATCCAACTCAACATTTTAGGTTATACTGACTAATTTTCTCAATTGCAGACAGATTAATTTTTCATTTATTAAACATCTTTTTTTGGAAATTGTCAGACTCACAACCCTATTTCTGACCATAGTAGTTATGAAATTATTCAACATAATACAAGATGGCATGAATGTATATTAGTTCAATGTCATTTGCCAGTACAGGAAGTGTTTTTAGTTTAACAAGATATTAAGTTGTCCAGTGTACAAATACAGATGTAGATGAACAGGAAAGCCATTGTTCCTCCTATGGCTCTGACTCATGGTGCAGCTCTACAAAAATACAAAAACAAACACAAAAAGGCCAATAAACACTGCCCTACACACATTAAATCCAAATTAACACTAACACCACTACCCCGTTGAACCCCAGCACAGAAAAATAACACATTTTCAACAACATACCCAATACCCACAATGCAATGCGAAGATAAAAAGGTGTGGTCATGGCTAAAATATAGTGATTTAATTCCATTCAACCTAAACTTTTTCGTACTTTCAACTATGTCTACAAATTAGTAGAATATACTTAACATTTTATAGTAACATCATAAAACTTAAATCATTTAAGTGCACTGTAATTAAAGCATTTTAGTAAATGCAAATTCCGGGCTTACAGTGTACAAGCCTTCATTCAGCGCATGTCAATACTCTCATCATTCTACATGAAAACGTGGAGTGCAAGGTAGTGATGTGCGGATCAGTGGACCCAGGTCAGGTTGGTGCGGGTCCAAAAAATTTCACTGTATTTGCGGGGCAGGTCAAATAATTCCACAAAAGCGGATTGAAAAAAAAAAAAACCCGACCAACATATCACTAGTGCAAGGCCAGGACTAAAGGAAGAAGATGACTCAGAGTAGGAACTAAACTGACTGTGATCTAGAAAAACTATCATCTATAATGTTCTGTGAACCATGTAAGCACCACCAATATTGAATAATAATGTGGACAGCCAGTATGTTTGGATTATTCTGTTCATTTATTTTTTTTTTTATTTCTCTAACATGCTGTACATCTTTGCTGCTGCTGTCTTAACCTTTTCCCAATTTATGTTCACTTAAATTTAAAAGAAAATTCAAGGTGTTAGCCTATGTTTTGTTTTGGTTAAAATGTCTGAGAAGGACAGTTGATGCTTGTGTCTTGACAGTTTTTTATTCTGTTCTTTGGTGTACATTGTTACAGTGAACGTTAGTATAAGTTACTTATTGCTGAATGGCTGTGTGTCTGTGTTGTTCCTCAGGTGTCGATGTCATGACGTCATCATACGACTAGTCGACTCGACTTCGACTTTATTGACAAATAAGTCGATCTGAAAAAAATCTGAAGTCACTAATGCACTTGTCAACGCACTAGTTATGTTTCAAATGTGATATCTCAACAGTGGCACAAACGCTGACTCAGACTGAAGGAGAGATTTCAGTGGCCAAAGGTCATAATAACTGAGAGAACTGGTTGAACAGATTATGTAATTATGCCATGTTAAGATTCTTAGATGTCCAAGATTTTAATACTTTTTATGTGTTACCAGTGACTGACTCTGCCCGACAGTAAATTGGCCTGGACTACTTTCCTCTGGGTGAGTAAAATACTGTCTGTATAGAGTTTACATTGTCGAACTGTTTTCACCAATACACCATATGTGAAGGGCCTGCTAAAGACTTTCTGTGCATGGTAAAAATATAGAACATTACACGCATTATTTTGCACTGAATCTTGTGAATCCTAAACAGTGTGATGCAGAGAACATTACACTGGAGAGTCTACATCTGAGACAGAGAGGACACCTGACCGAACCCAATCATGTGGAATGAAAACACATATTGTAACACACCGAAACAGGTGTTGAGAAAGAATCAAAAGGCCTGCTTTGGGATGCTTTGTGAATATGAAGCATATCGCAGACACACTGTCACCTTCTCTTTGACCGCTTTCCTGTGGCAGGTTTTTTAAATTACCCTGCGGACATCCTGCAGTCTCCAAAGCTTTTCAAAGAGCTTTTAGTTTGGCATTTGGTTCTCTGCTCTCCTTTTCTTTAGACGTGTCTGTGTTTCATTTCTTTTCTTTCTTCATCTTTTTTCTTCCCTTTCATGCAGTGTACCTTGGCTGCTGAAAGGGAGTGCTGGAAGAATCCACAGTTATTCAGCGTGAAGGGAGATGACAAGGTGGAGGAGAACTGAAAAGAAGAGAGCTGAGGAGATGGGAGAAGAGAAGAAAGAAGGAGAGGAAAGGAGAAACAAGGAGACCTTTGACCTTTAAACAACCCTTTTTTGGTCCAAATGGATATTTACAATAAAAACGCCATAATAATTTTTAAAAAAATAACAGCTAAGTATAGAACCACCACTTATATACAGGAAAAATGATTAGACCATCAAAAGTCATCAAAAACAATCAAGTACTAACTCCTGTGTGTATCTGTAAACAGACAGAAATGAAAACATGGAATGCCTAAAAGCACTGTTTTTGGTTGTACAGTGCCATAGATATTGATGTAAGAACTTAATGCTGTGTTTCCACTATGTGGTACCGGTTCAGCTCGACTCAAATCGACTCGGCCTTTTTTGCATTTCCATTACAAAAAAGGACCTGGAATCTGGTACCCGGTACTAGTTTTATGGAATCACCTCCGCCAAGGTTCCAAGACTAGGGGACCAGATACTAAAACATGACGTGTAAACACTGCGGAACACTGATTTGTTAGAGAGTTGTCTCTGTGACCTGCCGTTTCACAAAAAAACAGATGCGGAAGTTAACAGTAAATATAGCGGTAGGTTAATCCACATAATGACAGCCCGCAAAATTACACCACGGTCGGTTGAGGAGGTTCAGATGTAAAAATTCAGCATGAGCTTGACTAAACAACACACAGAGAATGAGTTTATCAACAATTCTTTGAGCAGACGACACAGAATTAACGCACTGCATCGCTACAACGTCCAGGTATCCGAGTTGAGCTGAGCCAAGTCGAGTCGAGCCGGTTCCATGAAGTGGAAATGCGGCATAAGTGATTTTGGTTATTATCAAGAAAACCATGGAAATGACTAGATATCAGCTCTTAAATTAAACTCTTAGAAGCTATTTTTGTTGTTATCATTATATTTGTCCAAACAAATGTACCTTTAGTTGTACCAGGCATTAAAACGAACAAGAAACTGAAGAAAACAAGGGTGGTCTAATAATATTTTCCGTGACTGTACATACTACCTTTTCTGCAGAAACTGAGAATATTACCCAAGAATACACAAGACATTATCTACCTGCCAAACAGAAACAACCTCTCTCTACTTCTGACATTTTCTAATATGTAAACTCTATTCTAAAATGTGCTGGCATCAGACAGACCTCTAAACAGTAATCCCACATCCACAGATCCTGTCCCTTTCATTTTGCTTCTTATAGCGAGCCTTACACTGATCATAGACTGACTTATTATAAAGCAGCCTAGACAGATCAGTGTGTGGTGTCCTGCAGAGTGTTTAGGACTGCAAATAAAAAGCCTGTCCTCCAAGATGCATTGTAAGCCATCAAACCACTGCTCTACCGAAGAGAGAACAGGGATGCTAGTCTGAGGGCGATGAGCCAGAGATGTTGTAATGTTTCCCCATCCTGATGGAACACACAATGAGTCTGCTCTTGGATATATATATATGTGCACCAGCCTCCACAGCAGATCCATAGTATGTTTATCTAGGGGAGGTTTGTATAGGGACCTTCAGCTGCCTTTGGAGAAAGACCACCTCAACCCATTAATACAGTGGTTCCCAACCTTTTCTGTCTGGTGGCCCCATTTTAACATCACTAATTTCTGGCGACCCCAGACATTCAAAACTGAGACATTTTTTTGATAAAATTAATTTGTTTTTGATCATTTAAGATTTTGCTATAATATGTTGCAAATAAACTTGAATTTTAGATGACATTTAGTCTATATAATGTATATTATTATGGGCGGAGGCTGAAAAGCCAGGTGTAGATTACTGCACAAAGTGAGAATTTTATTTTCCTTTGTCAGGATATGTACAGTCAGTCCAGCTTGGATTTACAAGGCTGACAATTAATACTGAACAAACAATAACTCAAACTATGAATTATGAAAGAGCTGCAGCATCTGAAACCGACCACAAGGAACATTTGAAAGAAACAGTACCACAGTGCTTCAGTTTCAGCTTCAGAGTTTGTCATGTCTTTTATGGATTGGGATTGTCTCTCTCAACTCACCATATATTTTTTATTTGCATGTTTTTATTTGTGTTTATTATCAATTACTAGAAATTTCAGGTGACCCCATTTAAATTCCAGGCAACCCCACGAGGGGTCCTGACCCCAAGCTTGAAAAACACTGCATTAACACCAAGGAGCAAAGGTCTGTTAGGAACCTTCACAGCTGCAGCATACGGGCTATTCTTGTACACACTGGTTCAAGAGGTCTGATAGTTCCAGTGTCCAGAAGAACAGCTGAGCCAAAACTTTCTTCCTCCTGCTCATCCACCATGGCACTAATGGACAATGATCAAAACTCATGCACTTGGATTGACCCTCCCAGACTGTTTCCCTAAAGATACCAGCAACCACTTCTCTCAGCAGTTTTTGTACAAGTCAAATAGAATTGATCCCTATTTCTTGCCTCCATTTGGCAGATGTTTTCCTGTGCCCTACAGACCTCAGATGCATACGCTTGCTCAGCCTTGTTTCTAATGGTGTCTTGCACATATTACTTTTGCATCCAGCTCTGTATGAATGGACTGGGTAACAGAGGTCCTTCACTGACACTGATGTAGTGCAGGGAAACTCACTTTGCCTTTAAGACATCTCCAGGCATTGAGGACTGTCTGGTAAAAATAGGAGTTTTGAGAAAACTCTGTATCAGTTACATCTTGTAGGAATAAGTGCTTGTCATGGGCTAGAGTGTTGACACGCAAAGCACGACAGAGCAGTTTCAGACCACAGCCTAAAAGCTGTTCCATAGCTATGTTACACCCAGCACAGGAAAATACAGAAACCCCAGTCTACTCTAGTGAAAAACCTCCCCAAAAGAAATTCACTAGTTTCTTCTATATTTCCTTAATAAGTTGAGGTCGATGTTCAGTGACAGCAAGCTGGTGTTAACAACCCAAATCCTCCCTCTAAATGATAACCATGGCTGGATCCATGGATCACAGTTGTCATTGATCTCAACATTTTATTCTCTCTCTGCTCTACTGCAGACCACCTGGTGAGGATGGTTGTTTCTTATTGCTCCATTCTCCCTGAACAAGACCCTCAAACTAACTAATGAACCTTTGCAAAGAAAAGGTTGTCGATATCAAGCCATTTTTTCAAGAATATGGATGTCATTCACCTGAGTATTTCAATGTTTCCAAAAAATAACATTGATTAACTTCTCTATGTGAAATGCTTTGTGATACATTTTTACCCTCTGCCACACTGGCCGCAGGGTATTGTCATCAGTTGGTTGTCGGTCCGTCCGTCTGTCCAAAACCTCAGGCTTGCTAATATGTTAGGATAACTGGTGGCAGTAGTGTGCCTGATAAGTCAGGCCAAGGGTTTTCAAACATGTGCACGTTATGGTTTTTGAAGTCCAACAACTTCTAGTCCTTCGTTCTTCAAGAGCCTCAAATCCCCATTTTTAGGCAGTCGTGTCAGGACTGCAGAAGCAAAGACCAGAATCTTTTGTAGAACTCCACTGGAAGTCTATCAACCAAAACCGAGCTGCCGGACCACTGCAGCGATGAAAGAGAGGTGACAGGTGAAGCTGACTACTTTATCCAACTGAAGCCATCACTTCAATTATTCAATCACTACTAATGCCATGTTTCCACTTCGTAGAACCAGCTTGACTCGACTCGGGTACCAGGTACTATTCCTGGAGACCGTTTCCATTATAGGATACTACTGACTTTAGAATACCTGGACGTCATAACGACCACAGTTAGTTTTGCGGGCTGCCATCATGTGGATTTACCTACTGGTATATTAACTGTAAATCTGTTTTTTTAATATGGCGGGTCGCACATTGATAATGCAATGATGCAGTGACAACTCTCTGACCAATCAGTGGTTTGCAGTGTTTACACGTCACGTTTTAGTATCTCTTCCCCCATTTTGGAACCTTGGCAGAGTAGATACCAAAAAACTAGTACTGGGTACCAGATTCCAGGTTCTTTTACATAATGGAAACACAAAAAGGTCGAGGCGAGTCGAGCCGGTACCACATGGTGGAAACGTGGCATATCTAGCTGTCACTACTAAAGGTGTAAACGTTTGCAGCTTGACTCCTAATTTCTAATGGTTCATTTGTAACAGTCCCATGTAGGATCTAATGGTGAAGCTGCTGGTTGTACTCTCAGCTCTTTGAAAAAAATGATTGAGTAGTTGAATTTATAGTTTCTATTAAGGCACATTGCTTTTTGACACTTATCTGAACATAGCAAAAGCTTTTTTTCTGCTCTCCAAGGGTCTCATATTACAACCCATACCTTTAATCATTTTATCTTTACGTGTCCTAATCTCCATATCTAAACACGTCTTTTCTACAGCTGTTATATGTATATGGCAAAAATAAACTAAAAATGCAAATATGTGCTTTTCCTACTCTCATAATAAGCAAAGATGTCAAAATCTGTGTAGTGACAAGTCAGAGAGAGGTTGACAGAAGGCCTTATCAGGAATCACTTCGATTCCACAATGAAGCCAATGTGGAAGTATGTTAAAGTTGTGCTACTGCTGATGGGCACTAAAATATGCAGTCTTACACACATTTACACTAAACTTCTTTCAAAAAATACTAAGTCAGTCATTTTTTCCAGGAGTGTTTCTAGTGTCATCAGTTTTATTTGTCATCTAAAGTTTGCCTCCATTAATCAGATCTGAGGTCAGATAGAAGCTTTGACTTCTGTCAAGTTGGCCTTTGAATAGCAAGTGTGATTGACTGCTCACTTGTCTTCCAAGTCATACTTTCAAAGTTTCTATTTGTTTAATATAACAGTCATAAAACAACAGTGAGCTTGCATTTAGCATTATCTCAACCATGGTCCATCTGACCTGAGCTCCAACTTCTTGCACTCCTGCTGCTCCATCTCGTATGTCTAAATAGGGTCACTTCTTTGCATTCAGTATTTGGACATTTAAAGGTCCCTAAAGGTCACTAAATTATTATCTGTAAAACCTACCAGTGCAATAATTGGTTTAATTAATCTATTACTCTAAGTTTGGTTGACATAAATCCTACTTAATGTGGCTGCTCTCACACTGTCCTCAATAACCTTAACTCATGTGTTCTGTTTAACCGCTGGATAAAATGTTCTCCAGACATCTTTGAAATTATTTTCTGTAAACACACTGGACAGAAGGGAGGCTGATCATGGATAGGCTTTTCCTGCATTTCCTTCTGAAGGATGCTAGGCTACGTTACGTTGCGTTGCGTTACGTTAAGTTATGTTATGTTACATCATTGTCATATCATGTCAGGTCATGTTCGATTCAGTATATCATGCTTCTTTACGTTTCATTTCTAATGCAAAATCTCTCTCTGACTTAGTGGGATGGACATCATTAACCATCTGTAGACAAAAGCACTGGTTTATAATAATAATAATACAATAATAATACATCATACTTATATAGCGCTTTTTTGGACACTCAAAGATGCTTATGTTTATCTATAAAGCTCTGCTGGGTAAACTCTCAAAATACCTCAGTAATCTTCTTTCTGTTAGCTCGAGTAGTTTCCATCTACGTTCCTCCAAGTGGTTGCTTTTGACTGTTCCCTGAGTTCTGACTGTCTTTGGAAAAACAGCATTTTCCTACCACACACCATGGTCATGGAATAATCTTCAAAAACTGTAAAACTACATACACTCATTTCTGTTAATGATTTTAAAGTATCATGGAGAATGCAGTGAAGGAGGAATGTCACTGTTTTTCTTGATGCCATTATGGTTGAGTAGTTGTTATTGTGTTTTACTGTTAATTGTGTATCATGTATGTGTTTTATGTTGTTTGGACTTTGTATGGCTGCTACCTTGGCCAGGTCTCCCTTGCAAAAGAGATTCCTAATCTCAGTGGGACTTCCTGGTAAAATAAAGGTAAAATTAAATAAATGTTAATACACTTGATTATCCCCATAGGAAAATTTGATCTCTGCATTTCACTCATCCTTATACACATAGCACCTATAGGGGTAATGAGCTGTGATTGAAGGCACCCAGATGGTAACTCCAGATCTTCATCAGTGCCTGTTTTTCTTTTTTTAATGGTGGGGGAAACCAGAGGGAATTCCATGCGGTGCACATAGAACAGGGAAACTCAAAATAGAAAGGCTTCAGTCTGACTGATAATCTAGCCCAGAAACCTTTAGTTGGGAGGCAGAAGTTTTAACCACTACACCACTGTGCCACCAAAGACGTGTGGTACATTTCCAACGTCCTCCTCGCACTATAACACTGAACAACTGTTAAAATCTTTGAATTCATCATACAGCTAATGGAGCAGTCTAATGCAGTAGGCACCAGATCTACAAATATATACAGTAACAAACACAAATGTATGTTTCTGACTGTTGTCACCACTATGTGAATCTTCTTGCTGCTACCTCATGTGCAATGACACTTGTAAAATGAAGATGTTGTGAGAACAAAACCACCACACCTCTACACAGGTTGGTACAAAGATATGTGACTCCTGTAAGAAGAATACATTTATATTCTTAGATTTGCACAGCTCAGCTAGTATAGCTCTGTTATCTCTGTCCCTTCCTCCATTTATGTTTAAAGATCCAACTCTCAGACCCTTCTTGAAGAGTAAAGAAAGAAAGAAGAGTGAGAGGACAGTAAAACCTCTCCAACATGAAAAGACCACCCTCATGGGTTTGCATTTAAAGAAGCCTTTTCCCTGCTTTTCCCTCCTGAATGTAGTCAGTATTTTCTTTATATGAACCTCTCTTTGCTCTGGTGTTCATTATCAACCTGATTCCTTATCTTTACAGGCAAATTAATAAATCTTTCAACATCAGGAGAAAACACAGTTCCACAGACTGTCTGCCACGATTTTCATCAGGAAATGATTTCTGTTCTGCAGTGAATATGTCTGATGCTGTTCAACCTATTGTACCAAATTAGAGAATAGTGACAAGAACTCATCTTCTAACATGTTCTCATCTTCATTTTCAACATTACACTCTTTGACTCACCTGCTGCAGCATTGTGCTTCTCCAAATTACCTATCATTCTTCCCCCTGTGCCTCATCTTCCATTTTCCTCCACAGCCTGCCTCTTGGAATTGTCGGAGCTCCTTTACTCCACTGATTTCCTCATTAGGTTGTGAAATGTGGATTATGGACTCATGCCTGATGCTGTTCTATCTGCACATTTTTTTCATTTACCTGTCGTCTGCTTCTCACCTGTACTGCTGCTTGTAGTTCTAGTGTGGAGCTTGTGGATACGAAGTGGGTTTTTTCCCCTTGTTTTTCCTTTCTCTTCACATCACGTAGTGGGTTACTACTTATAGTGTCCCCTGTCTCTTGTGGGGCTGTTTGTGGGTTATCGCTGTCAGGATCAGCTTCAGGCTGTCTCACCTGAACTACTACCCGCTGTACTTTCCCTATGTGAGCAGAATGAACATTTGTTGCTAAAATCCCAGCACTTTAAGCGTTTCACACTGAACTTTCCTCCACTGTGGAAAACCCAATAGGTTTTCACAGAATCACTCAAATACCTGAATGCCTGTCTCCTACTGGACGCGTTGCAGTATCTTGTCTTTACAAGACAAACTGTTTTGAACCTACTGTCAAAGAAGTACGCCCACTCTTCTTACAGCAATTCATTGGGAATCAGAAGGGGAACGTCTGACACAGTGATCCATACCGCTGCTACAAACAGTGGTGAGACTGTCACAAACACCAGGTCCATCCAGACTAATGCATGAAGCAAACACACTTCACAGAAATTCATCAAAGAACCACATGTAATGTTTTCATGTCCAGCCTCTTCTCATACTGCCAAAAGAACTTGTTCCACAGTGTCCAGTGGATCAGCCACAACTCTGACCCAATGTCTGATGGACCGAGGAGACAAATCCGGACCAGAGATGGATGTCATTACTCATAAGTAAAGTAATCCAATCATTACTAAAGTTTCACTCAATTTACTGAATGAACAGAGACAAGGAGAGGACAATTCAGAATGTTAATCAGACCTTTATTCTGTTTAATCTTATTCACCTTTAAAACTTTCTGTGGTGACTTTACCAAAACTAAATTTTACCAAATACTAATATATCAATTATTCAGGCCCCAAGAGTTTTCACTAACCGTAGACAGCACATCCTCCACCCACTAAATATTCACAAAATCCCAGGCTTTGTGGTGAATTTGTAAAATTTCAGATTCCACACTGACTGAGCTGCCAGGAGCCTGGCATCAGGACATGTACTCTGACTCCCCCCAACCCCCATGAATTACTTCCTCATCTTCCAAATAGCTAGGTTGACCAGATCTGAAATATAGCAGCATAACGTGAAAAATAGATACAAGGCTACAAAAAAAAAAAATCATCATCAAAACAAATCATTTTTGAAAAATCTGAATGAACAAAGAACAGCAAACGTCTGTGTTTAAAGGAGTGGCCAGGATTGTATGTGTCAGAAACCAGTTCATACTAGCTCTGTCCCCATGTCCAGTCCACCACTGGAGGATGGCTGTTCAATGGGGGTTTTACAGAGGTCTGCCAACAGCACCTCAGCAATGACCCCTGCCAAAAAACTCCATCCATCTTGATTCTTTCACCCCCCACCCCCCACCCAAATGTACTTTAAGGTCAAGACCTTCACATTAAAGCTGGTTTTACCACAGCGCTTCAAAGTCTCCCAAGGGTGTCTCCTGGGGTGCTTAGGGACACAAGGATGTCCTCCTGATCTTACCTCTGTCCCATAGGAGTCAGCCAGGAGAGGAGAGGGATACAAGAGGAGAGGAGAGGAAGTGAGAGGAAACAAGAGGAGAGAAAAAAAAGATAAAGGAGGAGACGAGACATAAAGGTCAGAAAACAGGAAACGAATGAGGCGAAATGAAAAAAGGGGAACAGAGAAGATATTTAGAAGGAAATCAGAAAACAGGATTGTGATGAAACTACAGGAGAACAAAGTAGGAGAGAGGAGACTGGAAAAAAGATACATAGAAATAAAGACGAGGAAACAAGGAAGGGAATGAGGAAGAAGACAGACAGGCGAGGAGTAGAGGATGAGAAGCTGGTCGTTCTTTACCTGGGGGGAGGCTCAGCGGGGGGGGTGAGGTGGGGAGAGGAGAGGAGAGGAGAGGGGTAAAAGGGGTAAGGTGGGCTCTTTTTGCCTCTCTTATCCAACTGAGCCTCCTTCCTCAAGGTCACTCATACACACTGTGAATCTAGCTCGAGTAGAAAAGACGCCGTCTGCCTGCTTTTCTCTCCCTCTCCCACTCTGTGTACCGACCAGCCAAGTCAACCATCTGGAGATGGAACACCATTCCCCACACACACATGCACATATTTATGATAATAGACCAAATGCCTCTATTGATTCTTTCTCTCTCTGTTTGTCTGCATATGCCCGTACGTAGGATCAGTTTTATTTCTACACAGTGAGCAGATTTCTCCGTCCAGCTTTAAGATATCCCCCATTTCTCTTTGCATAAAATCGCACTATTTCTCCAACATATTAACTCTTTCTCCATCTATGATGCTCAGTCTGAAAAAACCTGACTCTCATGTTCTTTTCCCCTTTGCATTTATTTCTCAAATCCTTAAAAAAATTCAAGTCATAGTGGAAAAAAAACTACAAAAATATAGGAAAATCTTACAGTTTTTTGGTGAAATATCAAATACCACAAAAAAGATGTTAGCACAAGTGAGCAATAGAAGAGCTGTTATTTATTGTGGTAAAAAAAAAAATGTATAGCATAAATAGTGACAGTGGTATGCTCACCTTTTTGCCCTTGTATAAACAAATATGAATAAATCTTAATTTGCAGCTTGACAAGAGCAGGCTTGCCAATGCATAGCACTGCTCTGTCATCACAGTAATTTTGAATCACAGCTGGTATTAAATTATTATGAAATTAACAAGGGGAAAATTCTGTTAACAGAGTGCATTTTACTTAGAAGCAGTCATAAAACAGCTTCCTTTTGTTTAACAGTTGCCTTTTGTGTTCTTCATGTGGAAGTTTTGTTGTCCCTGTCAATACTAATGCATGGTTACAATAGTGATTACACCTATTGTTCATGTTGTAGTCCTTGTTTTAATGTAAGAACACATCTGCTTACAGAATAACAATTAACAGCACAATCAACAACCTCTAAATAGAAGCAGTTTGGGTTTAGTTTCTACCCTTTGGTCTCCAAGCAGAACCGTAAAAGAAAAGCAGAACCTGGGACACTGAATATAGTTAAAGTTTTCTAAGGTGTTGGGTCACAGCCAGTTACTTCTCCAACATTAACAACCATACAGGTAGATTGTCTTAATACTCAACAGACTCAATGTCAAGTTTGCCCAAGAGAATGGACTTGCCAAGAGCGCAAGTCTCTCTAAGTTGACAGTAGCACAAAATGCATCTAGGGATATTTGCCTGCCAAGTCCACATGAGTCACTGAACTGTCCATCCTTGGTTTAACCCTACAACACCAAACGTATCATATTTAATACATGAGTTTTGAAGCCCTCTACACGAGCAGTGTAATCATTTTTTTCTTGCAAAACCTGCTGTATACAATTAGATACATGCAATACAGGCATAATCCACCAGGGGGAAGGAATTCATTCACTAGAGGCCTTTCCAGTGACACTACAAGGTTGTCATTAATGAGGAAGGAGGCAGAACTTTGCCAGTTTTGTAAAGGAATTACCAATTTGTCAGACAGGTTTGTGTTATATTATGTTTTTGTTTGTTCAAAAATAGTAATGTTTGAGCATTATACAAAATTGAAACTTATACATGGAAACTGATATTTGAAAAAAAAAAAAAAAAAAAAAATTGTTGTTCAGAAGGACCAATAAAGGCTCCAATTTCAAAGAACTGAAATTTTTTACCAATGATTTAATGGTTTAGGCTTTACGGGGTTAACAAACAAGACAAGAACAACATCTGGGAATTCCATCCGATCTTGGTTTGTGTGAATTTTTAAATGGAACAGTTCTTGGGCCTCGACTGATGACATTTCAGGAGGTGCAAGAACAGAAGAACAAACAAGAACACATATTGAGAAACACCTTCAGTACATTGCTATTTGGTGGATTAAACCAGGGGAAAATGTCTATATTGTGACAATATTACAGTCACTGCGGGTTTAAGTCAGTTGTTCCTGACCTTTTTTGGCTCGTGACCCCATTTTAACATCACAAATTTCTGGTGACCCCAGACATTCAAACAGAGACTTTTTTTTTTTTTTTTGCTAGAATTAATTTGCTTTTGATCATGTAATAGTTTGCTATACTATGTTGCAAATAAACATTGATTTTAGATGACATTTTGGCTATATAATGTAAAGTATTATGGACGGAGGCAGAAAAGCCAGGTGTAGATTACTGCACAAAGTGAGGATTTTATTTTCCTTTGTCAGGATATGTACAGTCAGTCCAGCTTGGATTTACAAGGCTGACAATTAATACTGAACAAACAAGAACTCAAACTGTGAATTATGAAAGAGCTGCAGCATCTGAAACCGACCAAAATGAACATTTGAAAGATAAACAGTACCACAGTGCTTCAGTTTCAGCTTCACAGTTTGTCATGTCTTTTATGGATTGTGATCGTCTCTGTCAGCTCACTACATATTTTTATTAGTAAGTTTTTTTTTGTTTGTTTGTTTTTTTAACAATTACTAGAAATTCCAGGTGACCCCACGTGGTGTCCCGACCCCAAGGTTGAAAAACACTGGTTTAAGCACAACAAGATGGCTGAGTTTAGTGTAATACCACAGTTAGTTACAATCTGTACTTTGACAGAAGCCCTTTGCTGCTGTAGCTACAACAACAAGAGACATGCAAGGACAACTAAAGTTAAAGGTTTTGTTTGGTTTGGAAAACAGTAGATAACCACATGTCCAACAAACTTGAACTAACTTTACAAACTATTGTTGAATTTCCAGCCCTGAGGTGTTGGACATAGCAACTTGCCTTGGGCGTTGTGAACAGGCCAGGCTGGACATGCTCAGAGCAGTGGTTCTCCAGTGGTCTCACCTTGGAACCCATATTTTCCCTGGGTCTTCACAACGTGCATCGGAGATTCAGTCTGTTTTTGCTCTCAGTGCTTGGAAATCCATATCCAACACATCAGGCACGTCTCTTAAATGACATCAGATAGATTAATCAATTTTGTTTTTTGTTTTTTTTTAATCGTGCTTTGTACAACCCATTCAGAGTGAACCTACTCAAACCATCAGTGTAGAAAGCTGTGCTGAGAGTAATGCACATTAATCCGATTACTTTACATTTCCTGCAAATTTAAACAAAGGATTAAAACAACAACAAAAAAAATAGTATCCTATCTTTTATAGTGTTATGCTCCAAATAATTCTTTCAACTTTGCTTGTCCAGAAATCTGCAAAAAGAAGATTTTCCTGTACGAGTTGATGAAAAGCAACAGAGTTTATTTTAGAATAGCAAGAGGCAAGGAGTAAAATGAAGACAAAACTTGAGTTTAGCCCATAAAGACCCAGTGCTGCTTCTGTGGCAGTTCGCAAAAATAAATTTTTCTCTATATTTACCCTTTCTTAAGTGATTTATCACCGTTTATTGTAATATTATCCTCTTATTTTGCATTTCTTCAATAAAAAGCTAGTATTTTTCTATGTTTAATTCACTGATGATGTAGATATTCATTAAAGCTCAGAGTAAATTCAAAGTTTACTACATCGAAAACAGAGAAAACTGAAGAAACAGTTACGTTTTCAGCAAAATATATCATTAACTGAACATAAACCAAGTGTCTCCATCCACTGTCATTGATCCAACTCCATGTGTTTCACTGTTGAATCAATATTGTAGAAGATGATGATGTTTCTATGGAGCCTCCAAACCTCCAAATGGGTCATATCTGATGACCATGAAAAATGACAATCTGTATTTTACACCAATTATTTACACGTATTGATGGAGCATGCTGCCTATCCTCTGTGTACATTCCATTCATTTTCTAGGTGCTTGCGGATGCGTACCCAGACAGAGAATACCATCGGGAACCGTGGAGGTAGAGGATCTGTTCAAAGACCGACTGTGTGAGTTAGAGAAAAACTACTGACAGATTTATAACAACTACCCAGGGCTGGGCCAGTTTCCATCCTATTATAATACTATGGGGGCACGGAGTGGTGCAGACCGCCACCAGCAGCAGTGAATACTTATCGCTCATTTCTCTTTTCTCTACCTCCTGAAGCTAAGCTTTTAAACCTTACCAGCGAAAATGCTGCAACATTAGTATCCACATTAGTGTTACCTCTGTCATCTCCATGTTTATTATTACTGATTTTCTTCTCAAAAAACTTTACTTTTCTACATGGTATTTGACTAGTATGGTTAATTAAGAGAGGCGCCCCCTGGTGGATTAATTGAGAAATGTTCATTCCAACATATTAAATGTCAGTAACAGCACCTTGTTACAGTCAGACTAATGACAACGACAGTAAAGCACATTTTCAAAAGAACTGGAATGGGATTATTAAGTACTAGTATCAGTACTCAGTATCGGCAAGTACTCAAATGTAAGTACTTGTACTCGGTCTGGAAAAAAGTGGTATCGGTGCATCCCTAGTTAACTCATTTTCTGTCAATAACTGTAACTTTGTGTGAATCCCATATATGTACTTTAATTATGTAACACCATCACATATAACTAGTTGCTGCTCATGGGCATGCTTTGTACAGATCAGCGTCAGTGCTCTTTTTCGGTCTCTGAACTCCACACCATTTCTCCAAAGATCCCTTTGGGGTTTTCATGATGTTGGTAGGGAGTGCTGCACTGCACTCATGTGGGTTGACGTCTAGTGACTGTAAAGGCCATATCACATTAGTTTCACACCTCTCACACTGTAAGGAAGTGTTTTCCATTACGTATATACACACACATTCATTTGTCTGCTGCTTCCCCTCTGCTTTATGCTTTTAATATTTTTTTCAGAATTAGATGTCTTAAATTTACAGAAGTGACATGAAAAACCGATGTATTCCTATATTTGTGCCATATAATTATGTAAAAGAGGCGTGTAAAACAGCCATCCTCCCCCTTCCTGTAAAATATTTCTTTTCTCTTCTTCACGTCGACCACCTCCATTCTCTGCCACTCCTGACCTTTTTTTTTTTTTCCTAATATATCTGGCTGCAAATTCTCTACTGTTCATTACCCAGACAGGGTCAATTCCCTAAACAATGTGTTTGGTGTCACAATAAAAAGGGTGTTTTTTATGGTGTGTAGCAGTAAAATGCTATTAAGCAGATAAAACACCGGCAACGAGCATCAGGAGGATTATAAAAGGAATTGCCTTGATAAACTTCACATATCTGCGTGATGACACACCAGCAGCTCTCTTCTTTCTGTCACTGGGGAGGAGGAGGAGGGGGAGGACGAAGAGGAAGAGAGGAGGAGGGGGAGGAAGAGGAGTCTGAGGAGCACATGGTCAGAGAGTTTACACAGCTCTACAGCTCCACCATTTGGGAGATAAAAGGCCCTTCTGTTGTGTGTCGAGCTGCAGTCCATGAAAGGGAAAAGAAAGTCTGGTCAGATTATACGTGATGATCTGAGGGTTTTAAAAGGGGCAGGAGGCTTTCAGATGTTTTACCTGAAGGCTTCAAATGATGCTCAAATTTGCATTTTGGCATCATAGTGTTGGTGTTTACCACAGTGGACTGAAGGTTTAATATTGTTCGTAGGTTCAGAGCTGTTATATTGACATTTGGAACCCAAGGTTATCAAAATTGATCTTAAAAGGATGTATTTATTGAACGGGTCTAAAAATGTTTCATATTGTATCAGTATCGAAGAGCATGAATCCCTCCTGAAACTAATTTTATAGCCTATAAATGTGGCCAGCTCTTGTTCCACACTTTCAGTCTTTATTTTATCTGTTTAAAGCAAAGTGTTCGTTAAAATGAAGTGAATATTCTGTACATCAGAGATCAGTGGGTGAACAAAATTGCTCTTATGCCGCCCTCTGGTGGTGAAGAAGAGAATCATCTGTATCTGTTCACAACAACTCAGACAAATCCAAAGATCATACAAGTGTACTGAGAGATTTCAGTGATTGAGCAGATCAGAATAACCAAATAACTATGTACTTAGCAAAGTTATTAATTGTTCGGTTTTGAAAATGTTAGAAAATAGTGTAAAAATGACCAGCAATGTTCTGAACAACCAAACACGACATCATCAAATGTCTTGTTTGCATTGGTTTACTGACACTGAGGAGGGATAAAACCATAATAAATAAAATCAAATATTAACATTTGAGAGGCTAAAATCAGAGAATCTTACCATTCAGAAATTATCAACCATCAAAATATTTAACAAATAATTTAATGAATTGCAGCAGCTGCACAATATGCATAATGAGTGATATTTTTGTGCTTATTAATAATAAGAGAAAAACTTAATGATTATGGATATAGGTTTGGTTTCAGTGCCGGTAGGGATACAACCAAATTCCAACCTCAAATAAGATTTTTTTTTTTCTCCAAACTTTATTTATGTGATGCTGTACACAAAATAGATCAACAGCAGTCAACAACAGTAATAAACATTACATGTCATGCATAGTGCTTGAGGTAAGGCAGGAAGAAAGTAAACAATATAAATACATGAGTAAGTAAGTAAATTAAGTAAATAAATAAAAAAGTTAAAGAATAAACAAGAAAAGAAGAGGTAATCTAAGTTAAAAATAAAAAAAATAAAAAATTACAGTTTGAATTTGTTACGAAAGGCTTTATTTCCACAGCTTTAGAGTTTGTGAAAAATTTAAGAGTGTCCAAGTAGGATTTTAAGTAGGATTTAAAGAGCACAAAGTTGGGTTTCTGATTGGCAAATTTGCTAGCATGTATATGAAATTTTGCTAATAACGAAATGAGATTAACAATAAACAATTTCTTAACAGGCAAATCATTAATAAAGAAACCATCCATCCATCCATTTTCTTCCGCTTTATCCGGGGCCGGGTCGCAGGGGTAACAGTCTAAGCAGGGATGCCCAGACTTCCCTCTCCCCAGACACCTCCTCCAACTCTTCCGGGGGGACCCCGAGGCGTTCCCAGGCCAGCCGAGAGACATAGTCTCTCCAACGTATCCTGGGTCTTCCCCGAGGTCTCCTCCCGGTGGGACATGCCCACCCTAGGGAGGCGTCCAGGAGGCATCCGAAACAGATGCCCGAGCCACCTCAGCTGGCCCCTCTCGATGCGGAGGAGCAGCGGCTCTACTCCGAGCTCCTCCCTGGTGACTGAGCTCCTCACCCTATCCCTAAGGGTGCGCCCAGCCACCCTCCGGAGGAAACTCATTTTGACCGCTTGTATCCGGGATCTTGTCCTTTCAGTCATGACCCAAAGCTCATGACCATAGGTGAGGGTAGGAACGTAGATTGACCGGTAAATCGAGAGCTTCGCCTCTCGGCTCAGCTCCTTCTTCACCACAACTGACCGGTACAGTGACTGCATCACTGCAGACGCTGCACCGATCTGTCTGTCAATCTCACGCTCCATCCTTCCCTCACTCGTGAACAAGACCCCGAGATACTTGAACTCCTCCACTTGGGGCAAAGACTCCCCACCGACCCGGAGAGGGCAAACCACCTTTTTCCGGTCGAGAACCATGGCCTCGGATTTGGAGGTGCTGATCCTCATCCCGCTCGCTTCACACTCGGCTGCAAACCACCCCAGGGCACGCTGAAGGTCCAGAAACCAAATAAAATATATTCAGCTTTGAAGTTTAGAGTAATATCCAATTTTCTATTTAAAAAAAGACTGATATCACACCAAAAAGTTTGACTGAATGCACATTCCCAAAACAGATGAGCTAATGTTTCATCAGCATTGTGACAAAATGAACAATGAGGGTCGACATTGATCTTATACTTAACCATAGCTTAATTAACTGGATAACACCTGTGTAACAATTTCAGAGATACCTCTTGCACCTTATTCAAGATGAGGAACTTCCTAGGTCTCAAATAAGATACATAATATATGTTTATATATAACTGTGACTAAAAATCTCAGGGTAAATAATTACTTACTTTGTCAGGCTTTTAGGGAGTTTTACATTATTAGAACAAGGTTTATAAGATCCCATTCACTCAGAAGGTAGATACTGATATTTTCCCATATTTTAAAAAGAAGCATTAAAAAAAATCACCATCCTATGGTTTTCTCAACAGTCATATGTTTCATGTGCCACCTCCCATGCTTCCTTTAACATTGTATTGAATATTAAACAAAAAATTAATTGTCATTTGACATTTTCTGGAGGTTCCCCATCCAAATATTCCCTTTTCCTTGGCTTTCATCCATCATTACATTTCTAAATCACATCAGAAACATCAAAATGGCATACTCAACTCTGTCTTTTCTCTTAACTTTGATCCACAGTTTCAGTCTAATTCATGCCTTAGGTTATATGTAAAAATAAAGCATGCCGTAATGATTATCGTTTATGGAAGCTGCAAAAGCTGAATTTAAGGTGAGAAGAATATCAAAGTTTGGAAATACACAACAACCTTTTGCACCTCTGCTCATAGTCCAAAACAACAGATTAAATCCAAATACAGACAACGTGATGTGGTTTTATGCTCCTATAGAAAAATGGAAAAGACACTTTTTCAATCTTCAGTGTTGAACCATGGAGCAGAGCAATTGAGTCGTACCTAATGTAATCTTTACAGTATTCACTAACTACAGCTGTCAGTCCTGTATTTAACCCATAAAGACTCAGTGCTACTTTTGTAATAAACACAAAAATATTTATTTCTCTCTATTTCACCTTTTTTTAAGTGTTTTATCACTATTTTTATTATAATATTATCCTCTGCATTTCTTTTTTTTTTAAACCCATAAAGACCCAAACATCTACTGGTGACCAAAACCGTCTACTGATGTAAACTGTTTAAAACCTGTTGATCCACTAATCCAACAAAACACGTAAATAATTCATGTAAAATACAGTTATTCATCTTTTCATGGTCATTAGATATGACCCATTTGGACGTTCAGAGGCTCCGTAGTGAACATGGAAACACCATCATCTTCTATATCATTGATTCACCAGTAAAACCCATGGAGCTGGATCAATGACAGTGGATGGAAACACTTGTTTTATGTTCAATTAATGATAGATCTTACTGAAAAAGTCACTTTTCTTTTTTTGGTATAATAACCTTTTAATCTGAGGTTTTATGAACATCAGTATGATCAGTACATTAAATATTGGAAAATACATTATTTTCATTGGAAAAATGCAAAATGCATAGGATTATTTCAGAATAAATGGTGACAAATCACTTAAGAAATGTTAAATATAGAGATAAAAATAATTTGGGAACTACCACAAAAGTAGCACTGGGTCTTTATGGATTAAGTGAAAATCATGCATTTTCCTATATTTAATTCACTAGTCATGTGGATGTCTATGAAAGCTCAGATTAAAGTTGAGGGTTATTGTATCAGAAATACAGAAAACTGGAGAAAGATCAGCAAGATATCATTAACTGAACATAAATCGAGTGTCTCCATCCACTGTGGTTTGTCAAACTGATGATAAATGACAGTTTTTTTTTTCTGGTGAACCAGTGTTGTAGAAGATGATGCTGTTTCCACGTTCACTACAGAGCCTCTGAACGTCCAAATGGGTCATATCTGATGACCATGAAAAGATGATAAACTGCATTTTACACCAATTATTTATATGTATTGATTGGTTTAGTGGTTCAGAAGTTATGAAACATTTTACACCAGTAGACGATTTTAGTCACCAGTGGCTGTTTGGGTCTTTATGGGTTAACCCTGCCTCCCCGTCTGAAAACACCCTTGAGCCAAAACCTGACAAAATGGGGTAGATTTTTCACAGCCTGAAAAGAGAGAGAAGTAGGTGTAAATCATGTTTCTAGTCAAACCATGTGAATTACAATGTGCTGAAAAGCAGATAAAGGAATTTTTGCCCAATGATGCCAGAAACTGTCAAGAACTGCAGCTTTAAGAGATTATATTTATCATTACCTACAATCACGTCTCCCACATTTAAAAACAGAAGTTCTTTTTTTTTTTTTTTTGAGAATATATCATTTGCCTTGTAGCATAATTGCCTAAGTCATACACTAGATGAACAGAAGTATTGGGACACGTTGAATTCAGGTGTTTCTTTTCTAACAGGGGTCTGGGATACAAAACAGTAATGACAAATGTCATAATAAAGTTTTATATCGGGATAAACATATTGATTATTTACCCATAAAGACCTATTGTTGCGTCTGTGTCAGTTCCCAAATAAAAATGTCTTTCTATTTAGCCTTTCCCAAATGCTTTATCACCATTTACTCTTATATTATCCTCCATATTTTGCATTTTTTCCAATGTAAATAATGTATTTTCCTATATTTAATTCACTGATCATGTAGATGTTCATAAAAGCTCAGATTAAAGTGGAGGGTTATTATTTTACAAACAGTGAAAACTGAAGAAAAAGTGTCTTATTTGGTAATATCTATCATTAACTGAACATAAACCAAGTGTCTCCATCCACTGTCATTTTTACTTGTGAATCAATGATGTAGAAGATGACGGTGTTTCTACAGTAACTATAGAGCCTCTGAATGTCCAAATGGGTCATATCTGATGACCATGAAGAGATGACAAACTGTATTTTACACCAATTATTTACATGTATTGATAGGATTAGTGGATCAACAGTTATTAAACAGTTTACATTAGTAGACAGTTTTGGTCGCCGGTGGATGTTTGGGTTAATATTGATGTTTTTGAGTTTGTTTTTTTTTTTTTATCTCAAATCATCATGAACAGGACATCTTACAGCTGTATTCATGATGTGTCCCAATATTTTTGTCCATATAATTTATAAACATCAATTCCTTTATATATTTAATGGGAGATTTGTCTTCCTAAGTAAGATGTGAAGAAAGTAGATGGTTAGTTGTGGTAGAAAATTATTATTTGGAGTCAAAGCATGAAAAATATTTTAGAAATTTAGAGGTAGAACATTTAAAATCATATTCACGGATTTTAAAAAAAAATCAATGTTGAGAGAAATTAAGTAAAAACCACCTCTGAGGCATTTTGGAAGCAAATATAACAATTTAAACCAAACTAACCAATGAAATACAATGATATTTAACCCAATATAAAACTGTTTTAGGACATTTGTTGTTATTGTTTTGTATCCCAGACCCCTGTTAGAAAAGAAACACCTGAATTCAACATGTCCCAATACTTTTGTCCATATAGTGTAATTATGCTATGAGGCTAATATGGTGAAAAAGCTCCTGATATTCCTTTTATTTGTTTGAAGGTGGCATGAAAAACTATAAAACATGTTAACATGCACAGATTTACATTACATATGATAAATGGACTAGTTTCTCTTACCTACAGTTCTGTGAATTTATATGAGTCACTATTCAAAATACAGATAGAAGATAATGCCAGTGAGTTTACACAAATATTAGTTGCAGTAAATCTGTTTCTCCACTCTATTGGCACATCTCCCTACCGTCCATATGTAAATCTTTGCCCTTGATATTGATGTAATTTCATAATACAGTAGTCACATGAGACAGATGGCGGCACAGTGGTGCTTTGTTAGCGCTGTTACCTCACAGCAAGAAGGAGCCAGAAGGTCTAACATGCTGAGTAAGTTCTCCCCTCTTTGCTCTCCTCACACAGGGCAGATGAACCAGACATTAAAATACTACCACCCATGTGTTTCATACAGTTCACCCAGGCCCCATTCAAGACTCTGAACCGGTTTAGAGGAAGTCTCCAATAAAAGCCCCTCCCATCGGTACAAAAAGTCTAACACAGGCCTTCCAAATATAACACAACTCCTTTCTGTAACTCAGACAAATGACTGACCTTGTAAACCAGTGTTTTCCAAAGTTTTTATTTTCAGAGGATCCACTTTTATTTACAGTAACAAATCATTACGACCCATTTTATCAGTATATCTATAAATCACAAAAAGAGTGAACTTGTGCATAGATTGATTTACCTGTCTATTTTTCTGTGTCATTTCTACATCACCACAATTGACATGAGGCAAAGGCTTTTTTTTTTCCTTTCTGGTGCTAGTCTAAAGTTTGTTTTTAATGTTTAACGTGCACATTTTCTTGGTGACCCAAACAAAATCTAACCTAAGTCAACAGAGGGTTGGAAGTCTTGTCATCTTGAAATAAAGCCCTTGTTGGCAATTAAAACAAAACGAACAAACAGGGTATGTTTCGGAATTCTTTGAGTAGTTGCATGTCTTTTTTTTTTGTGTGAAGAAATTAGACATGTATAGTTTTTACAAAGTGAAGCTCATCATTTTGTTGTAATTGACAGAAAACTATTTTTCAGTTGCATTTTTGGAAATTTTGTAAGACTTTTTGTTGGGCCCTTGCTTTCTTTTTTAGGTTTACTTCAAACAATCCCAAATTATGTATGCATGTATGTATGTATGTATATATGTATGTATGTATGTTTTATTATTATTATTATTAGTAGTAGTAGTATTTAATGTACTTGGAGGGTACGTTAAATTAAAATTACAACTGTAGAGTGACTGGTAAATGATCTTTAAATGCCATGTATATCCTGAACAATAATACAACATGTGATGTTTCACCATATTAAATATATATAAATACTTATTCACTTCATAATTTTGTCAGTTCTTTTCACAACTTATAAAAACGCAAGATACTAAGCGATGAAGTGTTTCATCTGCAATTTTGTCCAATTGTTCTTTCAAAAAAAGTCTTACAGTACGTTCATCTTTGTCACTTTCTGTGTTTTAAGTGAGTGATGGTCTTTCCCAGATGCCTCCAACAATGTCTCTGGAAACAGTTAATACAAAGGCACACTCTGGCACATAAAGTGTGGACTGGTATTTGCTAATGTTATATATTGTAGTGCCAGACAAAGGCGTGCCAAGTGATATAAAATCTTGAACCACATCCTCCCCATGAGACAAAAAATATAGGCTATAGGACTGTACTTTAAGCTTTGAGTATAACAATACATTGTTAATCATAATGACCTGCATTTGTTCTCAGTTTTGGTGTAAAATTGTTTTATTTTTAGTTGAAAACCTAACAAAAGTGGAATATTGTGTTAGCGCTGATAAATTCAACAGCTTTCATATTCTAGAAAGAATTTGCAAATGTTGGTAGTTGATAGCAAATAGATTTCTTTTCTATATGAATGTAATTAAATTGACTTGAAATAGAGACAGACACTAAATGAATAACTAACTCGAGCTAAAGCTGAGGAAATTAATAAACAAACATCATAATAAAAAAACATTATTATCATTATTATTCATAATAATAAGAATAAGAATAAGAATAATAGTTGTTGTTGTTGTTTGATGATAACTTATAGACTATGAGGGACAAAAAATTACATATTAGAAATAAATAAATAAATGAATGAATAAATAAATAAATGCAGAAATGAATGTACAAATAATAAAATAAATACTTGAACAAATGAATGAATGCAGAAATAAATACACATGAATAAATAAATAATTAAATGCTAACATTTTATGTTATTATTACCATATTTTTATATATATTTATTAATTTATCTCCACAATTATGCATGCATTTTTAAAGGTACATATTTATTTATTTACATATTTATCATTTTTACATTTGTAAATTGCATTTCCCGCTTTGCTTATTTATTTGCATGTTTCTGTATTTCCACATTTATGTGCATCAACTGCATCCATGTACCTCCCCCTACTTCTCCCCCTCTCCCCCTCTCCCCCAGTCTCTCTATCTCTATTGCTTTCTCGTTTTCTCTTCCTTTACCCTCTATCTGTAACCCCAACTGGTCAAGGCAGACGGCCATCCTCCAGGAGTCTGGGTCTGCTCCAGGTTTCTGCCTGTTAAAGGGAAGTTTTTCCTCACTACTGTCACCACTCACAAGTGTTTGCTCCTGGAGGATTCTTTTGGGTTTCTGTAAATTGTCTTAGAGTCTACTTTCGACCAACTCGATATAGATGAAGTGTCATAAGATAACTTTAGTTATGATTTGGTGCTATATAAATAAAATTTGATTTGATTTATTTATTTACGTATTTCTTTGTCCATTTTGTTAGTGGAAAAGTATATATGTAAATTAGAGGGGGGTCCTAACTTTACTCTGAAGCAGGGTTTGGTAACATTGATGTGATCGGACCTACTACAGCTGCACTGACTTGACCGTTACTGTTATGTTTCGCAGGGGTTCAGGGGGTCGCCACATTATAACATAATGTGCGCGCAATTGAAAACCCTCAGCCTTCATTCAACGCCAAAGTTTTTGCACATACAAACGGACAGACGGACAGACGGAGAGATGATGTGCTGGATATACAGAAAAATAAGGAAATAAATGAATACATGTGGAAATGCAGTAATACAAAAATGAATTAAATATATGAATTCACAGATATATATAAATAAATATATATATAGATTTGAAAAAGCATAACTGAGGAAAAAGATAGATAGATAGATAGATAGATAGATAGATAGATAGATAGATAGATAGATAGATAGATAGATAGATAGATAGATAGATAGATAGATAGATAGATAGATAGATAGATAGATAGATAGACATGGTAATAAAAACATAAAACATAAACATTTAATTATTTATTTCTTCATTTTTGCATTTATTTGTGCATTTGTTTATTTATTCAAGTGTTTATTAAGTTATTTCTACATTTATTTCTGCATTTATTTATTTATTCATCTTTTTATTGATTTCTAATTATGTCATTTTTTGTCCCTCATAATAGACTGCTCGGTGTATGGTTTGACCGTTGTGTGGTCTTGTCGTTGTGATTCGCCGTGTTTCGGAAGTTTTCGTCCAACTCCGTTCCATCTTCGGCTATTTCCGGCCAATATCGACATCTGCTTTCTCGTCCTTCTCCAATCTCCGTGTTGTTGTTCCCGGTGACGCGGCGGAGGTGTAGCCTGACGCGGGCTCTTACGTGTCGGCCAGAATAAAAGTGGAGCTCCGGAGGCCCGGGAGCGACGAAGGGAGTTTGTATCGGTAAGGACGGAGCGATGTCCGGGGCTCTGAGAGACCGGACGCGGCTGTAGAAAGTGTCGGTCTGGTCGGGTTCGGCCCGAAGGAAACAAAGAGATCATGGCGCCGCGGTGTGTTTGTAGCAGGATGGAGGGAGGGGAGGCTGCGGCTGTTTGGGGGGAAAAGACGGGAAAATAAGCGGCATGAAAGTGTACGAAGAGGGTTTGTTTGTGCATTACAACATCATAAATATATATATGATGTAGAGGTTGTAAAGTTGTGTGTTGTCAAATTAAGCTAGCAGGGCTGAAGCTCATATGTGCACAGGTTTGCGCTGTTTTTCCCATAAAGGCGCATTCAAAGCTTCGACCACAATATTCAGATTTTTTTTTTTTTTTACAACTTCCTCGGCTGTAATTCAAGTTTTCAGTCTTGTACATCCGACACATCAGACAGTAGTACAGTTATGTATCCGGCCGCACAAATATTAATTAAATTTTCCCCATTTTACATTCATTGTGTCGTGAAAGAAATCGGCCATTACGGGCCGTCGCATTCGGTTGGACGTTGAAAAACATGAACCCGGGCCTAGAAATATAACCAACATGTTTTATTTTCGGTCTATATTGTTTGCTATCCCCCGAGATGTGACCGTGTAGTGCTTTGAGGGGGCGTTGCCCGGCCATGTGGCTCTGCTGTCACATACAGAGCATCCAAGTGATTTTTGAAAAGCAGAGGGAGAAATGTGTAAAGCCAATCATGCAGCGCAGAGAAGCTACGCAGAGTGTGAGATCACTGAGCTCCGACAACAACACAGCCCAGATCAACGCTCTAAGTCGGCCACGGATCCCGGCTCCGGTCCGATCTATATACGATCACACCCTCAGCTGATCCGGCAGCAAACTTTGGGTTACTATTAGTAAAAATAACAGCGCGTTTTTTTCCCAGTTTTCTGTGTGTGTTTGTGGTTTAGTAGTGGGCAGAGCCTCGGGTGGTAGATGTCAGCAGTGAGATAAACGGGACAGTCAAAAGGAGAAACGCAGCGTTTGATTTGTTCTTGCTCAACAGAAATCTCTTCTTGTAAGACAGTAAAAACTAGAAGCACTCGGAGAGCGCAGACCTCCGCCAAGGCTGATCAGTGCCCCCCCCCCCCCCCCCCCCCCCCCCCCCCCGTGGGCCCCCCCATGCCAAGGAGGTTATGTTTTGCCAGGGTTTGTTTGTCTGTTTGTCTGTCCGTTAGTGTGCAACATAACTCAAAAAGTTATGGACAGATTTGAAAGAAATTTTCTGGTCTGTGCCCCCCCCCCCCCCCCCCCCATCACCACCTAAATTTAATCATTTCTTCCTTATCCCATTTCCAACAAACCCTGAAAATTTCATCAAAATCTGTCCATAACTTTTTGAGTTATGTTGCACACTAACAGACAGACAAACAAACAAACCCTGGCAAAAACATAACCTCCTTGGCGGAGGTAATAAATATAATGGATAATCAGCTAATGCACAGATGCCAAACATTCGGCCCTCCAAAGGGTTCAATCCGGCCCCTGGGGTGAATTTGTGAAATGCAAAAATTACACTGACGATATTAACGATCAAAGATATTAAAATCATTTTAGTTCATTTCAGTATAAAGTGGATCAGATCAGTAAAATACTATCATAATAACCAACAAATAATGAAAAGTGTACATTTTTTCCCTTTGTTTTAGTGTAAAAAACTACAATTACACGAAAATGTTTACATTTACAGGGTAGGGAAGCAAAATTTACAATATTTTGAGGCAGGGACTGAAAGACAGTGTATGATCAATTAGTTTATTGAAAGTCATGAGAATTTATTTGCCACAAGAAAATTTACATAATAGAAAATGTTTTTATTCTATGTGTCCTCCTTCTTTCTCAATAACTGCCTTCACACGCTTCCTGAAACTTGCACAAGTGTTCCTCAAATATTCGGGTGACAACTTCTCCCATTCTTCTTTAATAGTATCTTCCAGACTTTCTCGTAATAGTTTTGCTCATAGTCATTCTCTTCTTTCCATTATAAACAGTCTTTATGGACACTCCAACTATTTTTGAAATCTCCTTGGGTGTGACGAGTGCATTCAGCAAATCACACACTCTTTGACGTTTGCTTTCCTGATTACTCATATGGGCAAAAGTTTCTGAAAAGGTATGGATAATAGTGTTAGGTATGATTATGACATCAATATATGTTTGGTTTCAAAACAATTGACGTAGTGCCTGCTGAGAAAAAACATCTAAATGTTCATTGTAAATTTTGCTTCCCCACCCTGTACAGACTAGCCTTTAAAAAAAATTTGAATATCTGAAATGTCCTAAGAGAAGTATGTGGAACTTTAATAATATTCTGCCTGTTATTTTAATGTTTTGTGTATTTGTAGATCCACTGTGATCTTTAAGTTGTGATTCGCATGTATAAATGATAAACTAAGGCGTAATATTGTTAAAACTGCACTTATTTTACTAAAGAATTTTCAGCTTGTTCATGTTATGTTCAAGTACAATTCGTAGATGTAAACATTTTCATTATGGAATTTACTTTTTCATTCAAAAATTCTGATTCAATTATTTATATTATTTTACTGGTCTGGCCCACTTTATATCATATTAGGTTGAATGTGGCCCTTGAACTAAAATGAGTTTGACACCCCTGAGCTAATGGGTGTGTGTGTGCGCGCATGCGAGTGTGTGTTTGGAAATCCTTTTTGTATTAGTCTCAGCTTGATGAGAAACATACCCGCACAAACTATCTAATGCACAGGTGTCAAACATATGGCCCGGGAGCCAAATCCAGCCCGCCAAAGGGTCCAGTCCGGCACTTGGGATGAGTTTGTGAAATGCAAAAATTATAATCATTATCAATTATAATCGGCCCAATTAATCAGCCGGCCGATTAATCAGTCGATCTCTAGATATGACCCATTTGGACGTTCAGAGGCTCCGTAGTGAACGTGGAAACACTGTTGTCTTCTACAACATTGATTCACCAGTAAAACCCATGGAGTTGGATCAATGACAGTGGATGAAGACACTGGGTTCATGTTGAGTTATTGATATCTTTGCTGAAAAATTCTCTTTTTCTTCAATGTTCTCTGTTTCTGATATAATAACCCTCAAGTTTAATCTTAGCTTTTATGAACATCTGCATGATCAGTGAATTAAATATCGGAAAGTGCCTGATTTACTCTGAAAAAAAAACCCCAATACCAAATAAAGAGAATAATATTACAGTCAACTGTGATAAATCACTTAAGAAAGGTTAAATATAGAGAAAAATTCATTTTGGAATTGCCACAAAATTAGCGCTGGATCTTTATGGGTTAATTCAGCCCAATATGATCTCAAGTGGGCTGGACCAATCAAAAAAGTAAAATTACATAGGAAAATGGTTTACATTTATAAAGTTATCTTAAAAATGTGAATAACACAAACAACCTAAAATGTCCAAAGAGAAATAATTGTAATTTTCTGTAAGATACAAAACATTTAGTAACAGGTAGAATGTTGTTAAAATAGTAGTTACTTATCTTAAGATATTTCAGATTCACATTTTTTTGTGAAAGGGTTGTTTGTACATGTAAACCTTTTTTTTTTTTTTACAGTAAAACAGAAAGACACATGGAGTTGTCATTATTTGTAGGTTATTATGATAATATTTTACTGGTCTTATCCACTTGAGATCATATTGGTCTGCATGTGGAGCCTGAACTAAAATAATTTTGACACCCTGGACTGTTGATGTCTTAAGTGTAAATTTTGCATTTTACAAATTCATCCCACGGGTTGGAGTGGAACCTTTGGTGGGCCGGTTTTGGCCCACTGGCCGTTTGCTTGACATCTGTGATCTAATGGATCTATAACAAGTTTTTGCTGCAGAGGAGACAGACACCCCATGCTGTAATTTCTTCCATCATGATCAGGTTAGGGTTATTATCATCTTTTTCTTGTGGGTTGGAAGGCTCAACTAAACATAAAACACAGCTCTCCTTATGAGTTTGTGATATATACATGTGTCACTTCTCAGTGCTTCAGTCATAATATGAAAATGTCAAGTGACCAGGGGTTTTCCATGGGAACTGTGTTGACTGTTGGGGAAAAAAATGTCTTGACACTTGATATGTTAACACATTTGACACACGCGAGATGAGACCTCTTATGTGTAAAGACACGGTTGATGAAGTGTGAACATTGCAGTCAACAGTGCCCCATATCTGATCTTTACACTCACAACTAACTCAGATCAGATTTTTTCCATGATTGTGTGGACAGAGCAAATGACATGGAATTTGTTTTTTGTTGGGTTTTTTTTTCAGTTCTGATCTAGGCCACTTCCATATGTGGTCCTGAATCAAATACACATCATAATCATTCTGAACCATTGATCAGGATACGAATGAATTTTACCTCACTTTAAAAGGAGATTTGTCACAACGTTGCAGTGGCGGGGAACATACACACACAAACACACAGCTATAAAGTGGTTCAACTACAACATACACATTATGCAGTTGTAAAATTAATCTGAAACATAAGATATCAGTGAAATGCAGACATGGACTGTTTTACTGCACAATATATATTGATAATAGGGATGTAACGATATGAAAATTTCATATCACGGTTATTGTGACCAAAATTATCACGGTTATCATTATTATTGTGGTATTATTGAAATTGTGCTCAAAATGTTCAAAAAGTACTTATACACACACTGAACTAATTTAACCAAGTTGTATTTTGAAAAAAAAAAAAAAAATCAAATCAAATAATTGGCACAACATACCTTCTATTGGCAGAAACATTCAAATATTAACCCTTAGTGGTCTGAGCCTATTTTGTATGTTTTTCAGTCCTTTTGATTTTGCCTTTATATACTATATAAACAAATGTTTACTATACTCATGTTTGGGATCTGTTTTGTCAGCACAACTTCATCTATATCAACTGCCTATTATTTTTTTCACTTTAACCTACTATAAAAACATAAAAGGACAGAAAACACACACAAAAAAATAAAATCCAATTGGGAAAATGTATATAATTTATTGCATAAATAACACAAAGATGCTTAACGAACCTTTTCAAAGACTTTAAAAGTGAATATTGGTTCCAAATATTAGGTATATACAATTAAGATTGTAATAAATTAAAACTATACGAAAATATTTGACATGAAAGCAGATCTTTACATAGGTGTTTTCTCTGGAAAAATGCAGTAGTCAAACACGGTTATCATGATAATTAGAATTTAAACAGTAATACTAACCATCTGCAATTTTACCGTGGTTTATCGTTATACTGGTAATCGTTACATCCCTAACTGATAATACATGTTTTAACATAAAAGTAAGGTTTCGAAATTACAACTTACTTGTGTAGTATTTTCACTGCATGCGTCGATTCTTTTACAGAATGTAAAGGTCATCACAGTTCAACACGACCACAGAAGTCAGATATGAGCACTTTAAACAGTAAATCAGAATTAAGCACGAAGACTGACATTATGAATATAGCCATAAAGTCTCCAAAGTCGAGAAGACTGTCCTTGTGATACTTCAGTCTTAACCAGGTGGTATTCCATATAAATACTGTAGCAGGTCTCTGCTCTGTGGAGGCTGAAGTTTTGAAAGGTTTGATACAAGTAAGATAGCAAGAGGAAGGATAGATGTTGAGGAGTGTAATAGATGGGTTTGCCTGTTTGGTGTTTTTTATATGGTAGCTTGTTTCTTGTTGCTGTACCTTAGGAGATAAAGACAGATGTAAGGAGCAATCAGATTAAAACCAGTAACTAAAATAACTGTAATTTCAACACAGTCAAAAAAATCAGTGCGCAATCAATGAAGGGAAGTGTGCCCTGGTCCCAGACTAGAGGGTTATTATCTAAGCCATAGCTGGTGTGAAACCAATGCACATGTTGAGATCTGACTGCCCCATTTCAAACAGAAACAGTTCAGTGGGTCAGCTTTACAGCACAAGTGGTCCGGGCAGAAATGGCATTGTTATGACAACATTGCAGTCATGATTACCAGCTGACATGATCAGCACAGGCAGCTGTAGATCAGAACAGTCGTCTTCCTTTCCCCCGTTGATCAGCCTAGGGCAGCTTTCTCAGTTTGTATGTTTCTGGCGCCTCATGGTACAATGATTAGTTATGAATAGATGTAGATCTTATTGTCAGTGGGTTACAACACGGTCCCACACTTTGAAGATGCATCCATGCATCCCTGTTTGACCTGAATGGAGCCTGTCCATCAGTTCATCATGTGGAACATTTCTATATGTATGGCTGCATTTCACTGAAAAATCTATTACTGATACATTGGTTTCGCATCTAAATCAGATCTGTTTGATCCCAATATCTGATTTTGTTGTTTTCAGCTCATTTGTATTTTTCTACTTTCAAAGCAGATTTACCATATACAATATAAATACATTTACCACATTTTGACAAGTAACCCTTTATAAAAAATTAATATCATTAATGAAAAATAAAAATGCTGTCTGTGAACACTGCATACACTGATACCGATGTGATTTACTTTTGATATACTGAAGCTCAGAATGAAATCTAAGCAATTTTGTTGGTGCCACAATAGTTTTGTGCCCAGTGCATGTGACTACAGATTTCACAATAATACAGAGATTTTAAGTAAAAGGCCCCTGAGCACGAGTAAACCCTGTAAAAACAGACCAGAAAATATCTGAACCATTGGAAGACACTCCTGCTATACCCCCCCCCATACTTCAATTACAACTGTTGCATTCATTATTTAATGCTAGTTCATTTCACTTTGGGATTGCACTTTACGTTTGCCTTCCTATACCTGCTTGAGAGATGCCTGAACCTCTATCTCGTTTTTTTTTTTTTTTTTTTTTTTTTTTTTTTTTAATACAATGACAATAAAGTATTGGATTGAATTGTAAATAGAGAAATTGACCCAGGTAAAAGCAGGGTAATTTAGCAAATGAAAAGAGCAGCAATACAACTCTTTCTGTATTTTAAAGTGTACAATTCTTCTCCCAAAACTCCTTTTTGTTTTGTGCTGTGGCTGTAGCTCCACAAAATCAGTTTTTAACAGTTTCTTTTCAAATCATCATCCTCAGCTCAGCCTATGAAGATGGAGGCAGCAGTGGAGGTTCAGCAGGGGGCGGAGACTGCTGTGACTGAGACGGAGAGCCAGCAGATCACCCCGGCACAGATTGCCACCTTGGCACAGGTAACACAAGACACAAAACCAGAAGGGGCTGAGTGGGGATACCTCAAAGTACACAGTAATAAAGAGATGGGGTTGACAACATCTTTGAATTTCAGGTATCCATGACAACGGGCCACGCCTCAGCAACAGGACCCACGGTAACGCTGGTACAGCTTCCCAACGGACAGACGGTTCAGGTCCACGGCGTCATCCAGGCCGCACAGCCGTCAGTCATCCAGTCGCCGGTCCAGGCTGTACAGGTGAAACACACACAGTCGAGGCATGTTCAGCCTGAACATTCAGAGTGGCTGAGAGTAAATAATTCATATGATGTATTTGTGTCCTCGTGTACCAGATTTCCACCATAGCAGAGAGCGAGGACTCACAAGAGTCAGTCGACAGTGTAACTGACTCTCAGAAGCGCAGAGAGATCCTGTCCAGACGTCCTTCTTACAGGTCATCAACAAGGCTCCTTTCTTAACATTCGTGTTATTGATTTTCTAATATGGGTCTGATTTTATCTTAAATGACATGTCATTAGCCTCAAAGCATAATTGCCTAAGTCACACATTATATGGACTAAAGTAGTGGGACATGTTGAATTCAGGTGTTTTTTGTTCCTAACAGGGGTCTCAGATACAAAACATAATGACAGGGTTCCTACGCAAGTATGGAAGGTGTGGAAAAATATGAAATTTGATTTTGTAAATTTCCAGGTCTGGAAAAGTATGAAAAATGGAAACACATGTATGGAAAAATATTCATGTTTTCAAGACTGTTACAACTGTTCTATTTTATAAAACATAAAATTCTGATTATCTAATAAAAGAAATGGATCGATCTGCAGCTAAAATATTTGTGTGAGAGCACATACAGTAGGCTACGCATCCTAGGAAACATTTTGGCAGATTGACAAGTTGAATGCTCAGCCTTCTGCTCTTATCCTCCAACCCATTTTAAGGCCCGTCCAGGTGTCGTCAAGTTTCACTGCTGCTTCGATGGACAGGTGATGTCCACACATTGTTCATGAGCGAGCTATTCAATATGGATTGTATGATCGTTGGCAGAGCTCATAATGGGTAGATGTAAATTCTCTGAGGACTGGCTCATAAATCCCAAATATAAAGACTGGATGGTTGGTTGGAATTTTTTTACCAAGACATCTGGAAATTAGGGTCTGGGAAGAAGTATGGAATTTTGAAATTTCAAATGTGTAGGAACCCTAATAATGACAAATATCATAATATAGTTTTATTTTGTGATAAATATCATATTGATTTTTAATATTGATGTTTATATCTAAAATCGTCAAGAATAGGACATCTTACAGCTGTAGCCACGGTGTGTCCAAATATTTTTGTCCATATAGTTTATAAACATCAATATTTCCGTAAAGTTTAATGGGAGATTTTTCTTCCAAAGTGAGATGTGAAAAAAGTAGATGATTACAGTCAGAGCATAAAAAAATATTTTAGAAATTTAGAGGCAGAACATTTAAGATCATAGTCATGGATGAAAAAAACAATAATAAAATCAGTGCTGAGAGAAATTAAGTAAAAACCATCTCTGAGGCATTTTTGGAAGCAAAGATAACAATTTAAATCAAACTAACCAATGCAATGATATTTATCCCAATATAAAACTATATTATGACATTTGTCATTGTTTTGTGTCCCGGCTTGGCTTGACTCGGTATTCCTGGAGACCGTTTCCATTACAGGATACTACTGACTCTACAGTACCTGGACGTCACAGTGATGCGGCGTGTTATTTCCGTGTCGTTTGTTCAGAGAGTTGCTGATAAACTCGCTCGTTGCATGTTGTCTCGTCTGAATTTTTACGTCCGCCACCAAAGACTGAATCTCCTCGACCGATCATGGTGTAGTTTTGGGCTGTTTTCATGTGGATTAATGTACTCCTATATTTACTGTCAACTTCCACATCTGTTTTTTGTAAAACGGTGGGTCATAGAGAAAACTGTCTGACCAATCAGTGGTCTGAAGTGTTATACGTCACGGTTTTGTATTGCTTGGAACCTCGGCGGAGGTGATACCAAAAAACTAGTACCAGGTACCATATTCAAGGTCCTTTTTCATAATGGAAACGCAAAAAGGTCGCGTCGCGTTGAGCTGGTACCACACAGTGGAAACGTGGCATTAGGAAAGAAACACCAGAATTCAACGTGTCCCAATACTTTTGTCCATATAGTGTATGACTTATGCAGTTATGCTATGAGGCTAACGATTTGTTATCTTTAACTCTCTGGTATGAAGCATATGTTTGTGAATAACTCCCACTGTTTTGTGTCCAACAGGAAAATCCTGAATGACCTTTCCTCAGACGCGCCGGCTGTCCCTCGTATCGAGGAGGAAAAAGCTGAGGAAGATTCATCTGCTGCTGCTGCCACGCCGGCTATCACTACCGTTACTGTTCCCACACCCATCTACCAGACCAGCAGCGGACAATACAGTAGGTGTAACATACACGTGTCAAATAGCATTTGGACATGAATGTGACACAACACATCTAAGGTTTAGTGAAGAAAGTGGGTCATTTTGCAGCTGAAGGCACAGATATTTGGTGTGCCAAGGAGCACTGAGTTACAATCAGTCACGCTCAGTAGAGAAGCGAGTTCTTTATTCATCAATTTGTCCAAGGGGCTACAAGAATTTAGATCAGCAAAATAGGAGGGATTATGTATGATGTAGAGATCAGAGAAATTATCTGCTAAATGCATTTTTACATGTTTGTTCCTCTTATTTTTTTTACATGTTAGCTTCTAATCCTCGTCTTGTTTGATTTCTTTCGTCTCTTCCTCACCTCTCACCAAACACAACAGTTGCAATCACACAGGGCGGAGCCATCCAGCTAGCTAATAATGGTACAGACGGAGTCCAGGGTCTCCAGACTCTGACCATGACCAATGCCGCTGCTGCCGCCCAGCCTGGGGCCACCATCCTCCAGTACGCACAGACCAGCGATGGCCAGCAGATTTTAGTTCCCAGTAACCAGGTGGTGGTCCAAGGTGAGAGCAAACTGCATGACTGAAGTTGGGTTTAAGGGCATTAGTCCCTGGATGCACTGGATTTACATTTCATTCATTATTCATTATTAGAATATTTAAAATTTTTAGAATGCAGAATCAGAATGCTGAGCAAGAAAACACTTTTCACTCTGGTCTAATATCACCATCCAGCTGCCTCCGGTGATGTCCAGGCCTACCAGATTCGAGCAGCCCCCGCCAGCACCATCGCCCCAGGGGTGGTCATGGCCTCCTCCCCGGCCCTACCTACACAGGGCGCCACTGAGGAGGTCACCCGCAAGAGGGAGGTCCGCCTCATGAAGAACAGGTATGACATGGACAACCATAAACATGTTGAAATTGAGCCTGTTTACATGTACAATAATACTCTGAACATTATCCAGTATCTGGAGTTGTAAGATTATTTAAGTGATCACGTAAACAGTATAATCTGATATGTTTTATCAGGTAACAGCAGTAATCTGATTATGAGAAACCGGATTAACACACCTGGATTTCTCCCCAATATTCCAATGTCTTTCTGCATGTATACAGGTTAATCAGATTTATTTCGTTCTTTTACGTCAGTGCATGTGAAAACAATTAAAAACGTAGAGAACAGAAGTTAGGATAGTCAAACATGAGCGGAAGATATGTATACGTAATCTGATAATGGACTGGAGTGTCTAAACCGGGTTTTTTCAATTATCGCATTTCTTAAGTGCATGTAAATGCATTATCTGATCTGATTATTATAACTGTCCAATTACTCTTAGTTATGGGACTTTTATGGTCATGTAAACAGGCTCATTGACTTTTATCAAGATTTGAGTTTATAACAGGCCATCTAGATGTGGGCGTTTGGAAAATGAATGAGAATCACTGTTTGTATATTTTCCTAACACACCCACTAATACATTCAATAGCAGAGTTCCAATTCAAATAGAAAACCAAAGAGATAAAAAAAAAAAAAGACTCATGATTTGTTATTCTTTCCACAGAGAGGCAGCTCGTGAATGTCGCAGGAAGAAGAAGGAGTATGTTAAGTGTCTGGAGAACAGAGTGGCTGTCCTGGAGAACCAAAACAAGACGCTTATTGAAGAACTCAAAGCCCTTAAAGACCTTTACTGCCATAAATCTGAGTAATTCCTGTCCTCATCGTCGAGTTGGGCCAAGTAGCATCTCAGTTTTTTTTTTTGTTTTGTTTTGTTTTTTTCCCCTAGTACTTTGACATTTTGTAACTGCCTGTTTGGCCTCTCCATTTGCACATTATATCCAGTTCTGCTTATATCACATCTCCCTTCAGCAGGCTGCCAGTATATTACATATATGAGGCAAATTTTTAACCATATATGGCGCACTGAAAGCAACAATGTGGACAGAAAATCTCTAGTCTGAAACATTATTAAACTACCTGTACATGTAGGTTAATCGGCAAAACTAGATACATCCCAATAATAATAGTATTTGCCTTCAACTGGACTCAAATGTTACCTGTTATATGCCTGTTCAGACCCAGATGTGGCCTCAGACGAGCTCTACCAGTTGTTTTTAAAGTATTCGATTGAACTGTGAAACATTACTTGCTCTACATTAGGTATGAAACATGTTTTTGGCACATGTGGCCACTTGCAGTATAATGTGGACTCCAAAACCAATTGGTCATAGAAAGGTCCATTTTTTTCAGTGTTTTTAAAGATGCTATTAACTGCCAGTGGTGAAGAAAGCAGAAGTGTGTATCAGCAGAAAGTGGATCTGCCACAGTAGAGTCCGTTAGAAAGGGATGTGTTTTGCGATGCCGCACTTTTCAGTTCAGTTGTCAGCACCGTTAGGAAAGATTTATCTGTACGCCAAGGCACAATTTCTACAAAAGTTAATTTCATATCCTTTGTTCACTCTGTCCTCTGTTTATCAGTGTTGCCATCCTTCTATTGGTTAAGGGTATATTGTATTTGACATAATCACTGAGGTCTGACTACATGCACAGGTCAACCAAACTAGATTTGGAATGACTGCAAAAACAAAACAGACCTATTTCAGCTTTGACTGGCTGTACTTCTTGCATTTCTGCACACAAGTAGTTTGTATAGCAAAGCACAGTTAGTGTTTACATTTTCTGGCTGCTCTGTGTAACAAATGAAATCAAATGATATCATACAACAAAAGGTAATAATGGATAAAGAAAGGGAAATTAAAGGAAAAACCAAATCAAGGCTCATCCCAGTCATCCCTCATTTTCTCCAGCTCCACCCTCTTAATCAAATATGGTCGTGTCTGGATCTGGAATAATCCCATCGGTGCAAAATCTCCCATAAGTGTTCTGTCAGGGTGAGATATGGTGACTGTAAAAGACACAGCATATGATTCACGTCATTTTCATAATGTTCAAACCATTGGGTGACCCTTAGACCGATGCACCATCATCTTGGAGGAGATGAGTGTCATCCGGATTTCCTTTAATTTGTCCCCCCATAATTTGTAAACCAGGCCAATAAGTAGTGTGTCATTGTCTTTCAGTTAACTGCCTACACCACCACGATGCTGTCTTCCTGTTTTGCTTTATTGTTGTCTTTCTTAATGCAAAGACACACCAACCCGATTTTCAGTGGTCGGACGTTGTCGGGCATTCTGACGAAGTCGGTGACATGAGTCTGGTGTGTTCCGTGCGATCGGCCGTTGTTAATGCCGTCGCCAGTCTATTTGGCCAATTCAACATGTGTAATCGGCCACTATCGGTTGTTCAGTCGGACCAGTCTGATTGGTGGAGGGATAGCCCTTGACTGGTGAATCAGTGAACGAGAAGCTTCCATGTGAATCCAGCTATGCCAAGGTACTTCATACTATTATTGTCTTCTATAATAGGCCATTCACTGCTCATATTGTGTCTGAATGAGTGGCAGTCAGTGTTGACTATGGATTTCATTCATTCCATGAAGTGAACACTGTTAGCACTGTTAACATTGTGTGATTTCTCCTTAGTTTTTGCCTGTGACATCTTTCTTCTTCCACAAGAAGAAGCCTGAGTGCTGACAACGCCAGTATTTTCTTATTACTAGCCATTTGTTCAAGTACAACAACAACAATCCTTGACTGTTCAACACTCTGCTGACAACAGTGACTGACAACATTGAGGTCTGTGTTTTGGTCTAGAGAGATGTTCCGTCATTTTGGATTTTACGTCACAGAATGTACGCTCAAGTCGTTAGTCAATTTGGTGTGTTCTTCACACTTTTTTGTGTCTGGGAGATGGGAGCCAACCGATCAGTCGGGCTACCTTTTCTGGTGGCGATCGGCAGTCGGGTTGGTGTGTCTTCACCCTTACAGTGTTCGAGTCTGATCAGGTCAAAGACAGATCACAAGAAAACTGTTAGCGACAACTTTTTACTTTATCATTCAACACTAATCTACAAAGACATGCATTTTGTAGAAGAGAGATGACTCTATGGGACTGTGCGGTTTTTCAAAACATTCACGTTAGTCTGTTTACTTTTTTATATACCTGTACATAGATTCTACAGCATGTGTAGACCTGGTTTATTTCTGTTCATTTGATTTGGAAAAAGTAATTTTATGGCTTGTGCGAAACGACTTTACATATTTGTATCATACATGTATAATAGGAGAAAACGATGTAGGTGTGTATCCATGTTACCCACCAGGCCTATCGCAGTCATGGCAGCTAAGTGTATGAAAAAAGGCCTTTGTTTGAGATATTGTGATATTTTCGAGTGCTGTACTCTTGTTCAGGATCAATGGTGTTTATAGAGAAGAATAAGTTTGTTGAGAGCAGTTGGGGTCCACATCATAATCACGTATCAGTTTAATTCATTCGCATTTATCTGTGTTTAGCTGCGGAGTGACATACTATGCCATCGCTGCAGCCGTTTGTTCATATCCAGGAACCTTTGGTGGTTTCAAACTCAGCAACAGACATTTATATCCTCAACTATATATTTTATCTCATTAGCCTTTAAGCTCAGAAATGTGTTTTTTTAAATTACCATTTTATATCTTGTAATTCATGACATTAAATTTTAATTTTTTACTTTATGCTGGCACCCTTTTTATGTTTCTCATATTATTGTCATTGTCTAAAATTACATGTATTATACTGTAAACCTACATTAAACAATTATGTTTGACGAGGAGCTGTTCAGTGGGTACAACATACCCATTTTGTTACATAGATACAGTAACTACATTATTTCCAACTCAGATCCACCTTGAATCATCTCTAAATTGCAAATCTTAAAAGCATTTGAAATAACTCAGTAATTAAGTCCCTAAAAGTTCCTCTCTACTCGGCATATTTAAAGAACCGTGAAACCCAGACAAGTCCTGCTTAAAACGTGTTTCTTTACAGTACAAAAGCCTGTCTCAAAGAAGTTCTAGTTTGTATTTTGTTTGAAGAGCTTGAGAATGGGACTGTAAGCCAGTCTGAGCTTGGGTTTTTTTGTCAAAGTATTTGTGTAAGTCACAAGCATTATTATGAGCAGGGAGGAAATTGGATTTTTTTTTTTTTTACCTCAGATATCTCTTTTAAATAAAGTCTTATTTAGGATTAAAAGCAAAATGTCAAATGAAATTCTTCTAAAAAAAAAAAAACATGTTCTGTTTTATTGTTTTTTAGAAGAACTTCAGTGAGTCTTAATTTTATTTGTATTATTATAATATTATTATATTGTATCATACACAACATGCATATTTGTACTGTATATATGAGATCAAACCACAGAAATGGTTGCATTTGCTGAAGACATGTCGTAGCACTTCATCGTTCTGTCATTTTAATTTTTGCCTCAATGCATCAACCATGTGGTCCTTTCAACATACAAAAAAAAATCTAGACATGTTATGTTTTCATCGGCTGAAATGGAATATGACAAAACCACAACTTGGTCTTTGCAGATTTAAAAGCTAATTTTACAGGGGAGGAAATAGTCAATTAGAGAGGATTCTCATGTTATGTTGCTGAGTGCTGGGGTTTTACATTTAGCACAGGGCTGGGTCCCACTCACACCTTCACATACTGGTATGCACAAAGTACAAGTGGTACTGTTTGTGGGATTTTACTTTAATATTTTATCAGTTGCATCTTTTTTTATGTTAAAAACTATACAAAAGCATTTTTAATTAATACATAAATAAGGCCAACTTTCAGTATGTGACTGTTTTTGATACTCAGATGGTATTGAAGCCCTAGTGCTACATGGTTTTTCATAAAGAGAAATAAAACAACTCATTGACACATACAGTGCTGGTGCTGGATAAAAAAAAAAACTAGTAATAATCTATTTCTCTTGATTTGATATAGTGAACTCAACTTTGTGATGTGACAACACAATATCTTACCAACAGTGTTTTCATTTCTGTGCCAGAATAGTTTTTACCCATGGGCCTCATTTGTGCATGAAACAGATTAATATCCATGTAAAAGTACATAGAATTTCTAGGACGTTAATAATAACCTTTTTCTAATGTTTCATGTGATCACTTTATATATTGCCACTTTTACAAGTTCTCAAAGTAAAATGCCATGTATTGTATAATATCTTGTTGCGACAAGACCAAATTATACGTTATATACTGTTTGTTTCAACATTGTGAAAAAACTATACCAGCCCATTATTTGAAAGTGCTGTTACTCTTGACATGTCATCACTCTTTTGTAAACACTTGCTATGTCGCAATAAACTGCTATTGAAGAATATGTTGTCTTATTGTTAATCACACAAACATTCAATTCATGTTGGATATTGGTTGGAAAAACCTAACAAATATAAAAGCGAAGACTGATTTATAAAATGTTTGGATTTGCTATGTATATTTGGTATGTGTGGATTAGAACTCTAAAGTGTTCAACTCTTTAGAAACTGACACAAAGAGGGGTTATGTAAAAATATAAAAAACACATTTCCATACTTGTAGACTTTATAAGTTGACATACAGCATAAAGAGATAGATTTAGGATGAATAAAACCTGTATATACAAAAATTTTTTGAATGAACTGCGCAATATGCAAAGCTAAAATACAAATATTGCACAATCCTAACCATACGCTTGAATGCTGTATATAACAACAATACAATTTGTAAATTTCCTTTCAGTTTTCACTTTACTCATTCCTACGCATCAGTGCGCCCCCATACCATCACAGATGTAGGCTTGTGTACCAGCCAGATGGTTCTTTACTTCGTCAGTCCTGAGGAAGTAGTGTCTGTGGTCTATAAAAAGAATTAAACATCTTGATTTGTCTGACCACAGAACAGTTTTCTACTTTGCTTCAGTCCATTCTGAATGAACTTTGGTCCAGAGAAGATGGCAGCATTTCATGTTCATGTTGGGTTCTGCATGATGGAGGTTTAACCCGCACCTGATTAAACCAAACTTTAAAAATAACCCCTGCTGAAAGACAGTGATATACATCAATCATACAAACATAACTATAAAACAAATATTATGAAGCAATAAAAGACATACTCAAACAGCAGAATCTCATGCTGGGTCAAAAGCTTAGGAGTACATATGATTTTTTAAGACGAGTTTTAAAAATGGACAGTGAAGGGGTCTGTCTAATGTGATAGGACAAGTCATTCCATAATTTAGGAACTGCACACACACAGACCTCTGAAGTCCTCCTGAGCCCATGCACTGATTTCCATCACAGTCATGCCTGGTTTTAATGCAGTGCAGCCTGAGGGCTTGAAGATCAAGAGCATTATACTGATTCTAGGTCTTGTCCTCTGCACACAGAGATTCCTCCAGATACAAGGGATTTGTTGATTATGTTTTATTATATTTTATTTTTGTCCTCTTATTTCAGATTGCAGAACATTATTCTGAAGTACTTCCATTGCACTTCAACCCCTATTCCCACATTTAATTCGGAGAAATTCTAAGATAATCTTGTTATGCTCAGTCATGTTACTGATTTATTCCCAACTGACCTCTTCAGTTGCTTATTTATTTATTTATTTATTGAAGTTTTTATACAGCTTACTTTTCTGCTATTTTTTTTTTTCTTTTTTGCCTCTTTTGTTGGATCCCAACTTTTTGGAAATGTGTTGCTGTCATCAAATGCAAAATGACATTATTTGTTTTCTGAAAGACCTTAAACAATTTGTCAATTGAAACACTTACTGTTTTCTATCTTCTACTGTGAATAAAATGTGGGTTTATAAGTGTGGTAAGTCATTGCATTCTGTTAATATTTTAACCAGCATTTAACTTTTTTGAATTGTCATTAAATAAGTGTGTATAGTGATGACTAAAATTAAAATATAGAAATAACAGGATAACGTAAAGCACTTACAGTCAAATAAAGCATAACCCCAACATTTTTAGATCAGTCCTCCTTATTTCTGGTACACTGTTTTCGTTTTCTTGTCATAAATCCTATTTAAATATTTGGAAAAGGCGGACACACGATATTCCAAACAACGTTCCCACGAGCAGAGTTCTCCTAATCATGAATGAGGTGGGATGCCTTGATTGACACTTGAATTGAGCAATGGACCACGGGCTTCACTTTTCACTGTCAAAAAAGGGTGTGGATCGCTTTAGATACAAAAATAGTAGCGTTGTAAATACGTTTCAATGTTTAAATCCTCTTCTATTGACATCTTCTTGGACCAATAGAAAGATGGAATAAAATCCTGTTTGGATTTATTAACCAATGAGAATGAATGGAATTTCTGAGTAGGCGGAGCTAAACCCTTCTTCCTGCCATGTAGTGTTGTTTGTGAGCACCGGCAACAGATGGCGGCGGTGGTGGGGAGTAGCACATCGACCACATATCGGACTGGGTGGAGGCATTAAGGAGAGAGCCCGGTCTCGCTGTCACATATAGTAGTCTGAGAGGGGCAGGCGGATCAAACCTCATTCCGATTTTGTTGCCTTCTGTCTCTGAATCTTTTCTTGTACCGTGATTTTTCCACCGGAGGCCGCACAAGCCCTGGACTAGATTTGACGACGGACCCAGCCAAGTGCCCGAGGGCAGCTGTTGGATTGTTTGGAAACTATCGGAAAATGTATTCGGTATTATTTTCCGAGCGGAAATAGACACATATCTGGTACATGGTATTGGCTATGTTTACAGGACAAAAAAAATCTAATGCGGAGTACAAAAAAGTTTGAGACCAGCTAACTAGGTAGCTGCCGTGGTGAAGTGCTAGCTAGTTAGCAGCCTAGCATCCTTACAGCATGTTGAATGAATGAATGAACGAACGAATGAATGAATTGGAATTTTGAGAAACAACTGTTTGTTGTTACCACAAACACGAGTCGAAAATTAATGTTGTAACACAGCATGTGCTCGTCGTGTTGACCCTTCATCGACTGTTACATTGGACAACCACAAATGGACAGGAATGCAATTCCTAGGAACTGGTGAACAGCGGCCACTTAGCACGCCAAGATAGTGCTGGGCTAATACTGACTTCTGACCGCTAATGTTGGTGAAGCCGGTGCAGGCGAACTTTAGCTAGCTACACATATTTGCACTACTTGGACTTGGCTGAAACAGTATTAAGCCCAAACCCGGTTTGGAATGGGGAATACGGTGTCATGCTGCGTCTCTCCCGAGTCAAGCCCCAAACTACCTTCGAGACAACCGGCGGAGCGGCTGGAGGAGTTCCAGACCAGCACCGATGTGAGCGATGATAACACTGTACCATACCTGCAGCATATAAGCGACAGAGAAGTCCCTGATGGTACGTATGAGATGTGTTTATGCAGCTTTAAACCCTACAGCAGAGAAATGACAGACTACACATGGCTGCAGCAGTCACAGCCATCCAAACACCTCCCATAGCACAGGGTCCATGTTACTACAGAAGGACTACTTTTACCTCACAAACTTGATCACTTTTCTCCTAATATTTCAACATTTTTTCATAAGTGAGGTTTTATACACAACTGTTAATTGTACTAGCGTGTTTTGTTATTACTGTTACATAAAGTAGATCATATCCTGTATTTGCAGTGTCACACCCATGGATAGATGCATCTACTGTACATCCTGTCACTGTCAAAGCAAAGAGCTTCCAAACATCCTTAACTACACAAGCTAACTTAAAAGGTCTAATAAGGAGTATCCTCTTTATGGCCACACCTTTGTCTTTTTTACCTTTGCCAGCACAGGGAATGCTTGTATTGTGTGTTTTAAGGAAATCCATTCACTGCAGTGTGCAGGAGAAGCTGCCAGTTGTGTTTACATCATCAATGCACTTGAGGACATTCTTGGCACTCAGTAGTAGCCCAGCAGTGCATCATATTGATCACACTGGCGTCACATTACCAAGTCATACATTAGCAATGAAAACAAACCGTCATCATCTTGGCACCACATTATCCACTTTAAAATGATTCACAAAAACATGCTTTGACCGTTCCCACTTTTATCTTCATCTGTTACATATGAGTTTTTTCATTAATCGTAAGTACGGTAATAAGACACAGTTCTTTCTGCTTTTTGATGTGTTTGTTTGCATCTGAAACTAACATTAATTGTGCTCACATTCAAGGACCTGGCCCTAGAAACCTTTTGGTTGTATAACTGAAAAGATTAATAACTGTACAGCAGAGTTGCCAGTGAAACTTTTAGATAAAGGGACCTATTGTTTGAATGGCTACGCATTTGCTATCAACCATTATGCCACCCGTGTGCCTGCAGACTCCAGACATGCTCAGTGTTCATTCCAATCATGTTGTGTTAGACAGAAGTGTGTGTTTGTGTGAGTGTGTGTGCAGCATGATGAGACCAGCTGTTGGCAGGGTGAGGGTCAGAATGAATCCAACAGCCCTGCCTGCATTCCTCCTCCTACTGTCCTCACTTCATACATGCTGCCACAGTCTAATCCTCTGTCTTTATGTAATGTGCCGTCTGTAAGGATTTGACTAAAGGTTACTCTTTCTTTAATTGTGTCAAATACGTTAGTTTTAAAACAAGGCCTTTATTTTTGTGTTGCTTTATGGGTAAGGATTTTAATGTCTCCTTGTTGTCTGCCTGCTTCATACCATTATGTCTACAATGCACACTAATCATACTGCACATTGCTTTCTGCACAGTGTCTAAAAATACGGCCCTGTCAAAGGCTTTTAAACAGAAACATTAATCAGGTGTAGTTTATCTGGAAATGTTTATGCCAAATTTGTGCTCTTTGTCCCAGTAAAATGCCTTAGTGCAATAAATAATCTGTTAGAGTGGTTAAATGGTTCATGTCGGTTTTCACCTCCTAAATTAAAGTGAGGAGTTGTAACATCACTTATGACAGCAGGATGTCTTAATTTGTACATGTCTCTGTTGGTTGTTACAGCTTAGTGCTGATTACCAAGTATGTCCTAAGTGCTGGATGCCATAATTTTAAAGTGAACAGGGATGATGATGATGCATATTTGGGTATATTTGTGACCATGTTGGATTTGACATGAAACAGTGAATGTACAGTTTAAATGAAGTTGTTCAGCTTTAAATGCAGGTTGGTTATATTCAGTTCTCATGTTACAAAGGTGTTGCTGAATGTTGTAATGGGCATGTCGAGCTGTACTGATCTGATAATGACATTAGATCATCAAAATGGTCCAGAACTGATGCAAATGGTTGGATTGTGGGTTCGATAAAAAGGCTTCTATCCATAGGTTTGCCTATTCAGTTCAGTTCTGTGTTATTCAGTCTACATCTACATGCATGTACCATGTTATATGTCCGCTGTGTGCTGTAGAATCCTACCTAATATTTAAAGGACACAGTGTATGCTTGAAAGTATACTTCTATATCCCTGTTCTTTCATTGACGATGTGGTAACTTGTGATTAAAAACTATAGTATGTTATTTTTTCCACCATTACACTGATTATGCTACTAGCTTAGTGTTAGCTTTAGAGGAAGCAAATATGGCGAGGAGAGAGGAAGTCAGAGGCACCTCATTAATTCAGTCCCCAGATGCCTTCGTTCCTAGTGTAATATGGGTTTAGGCACTGATAAATGTCTCTACACCTTTTCAGGATCTTGTCAGCACTGTAGCAACCAACAACAGACCATGGTGATTATTAAAAAAAAAAAAAAAAAAAAAAGCCCTATTGCACTGCCAATCCAAATAATCACTGAACAATCTCCACACAATACACAATAATATTCCAGTTGTAAAATCTAATCATATCCAATAATAGAATTTGTTGCTCATTACTTACTTGAGATCTACAGAATAAATGTTTGCTCAAATAAATCTGCCATTAAATGAACAGCAAAGGAGCTGTACTCTGGGGGTATTTCACACCAGTCTGATCCTGGTATGAGCCCAGCACAGACCCAAACAGTTGGATCAGGTATTGTGAGAATGACTTGATTTCATAGGCTGATATATTTAGTTTAATTCTATGTTGCTGTTTGTTTCTGTTATATCACTCTGCTAGTCTAAACCATCTGTTCACAGATAACAATAATATCCAAATTAATGACCAAGAATTCAAATATAAAACTCATTAAATTACTTGAAATGTTCTGACAGCAACAACAAAAAGTCTGAAGTTTGGAGGCATTTCACACTTGCTACACCAACAATATTTTGTACCAAGTTGCTGTTGCTTCACACTTGCTACACCAACAATATTTTGTACCAAGTTGCTGTTGCTTGATGAATTAAAAAAAAAAAAAAGAAATTTAGTAAATGTATGTATATGTATTTACTTTATACATTTGGTTGTAAAGAGTAAGAAAGCAGCAGCACCAGCCCTAATGTTGCTTTAGACATAAGAGATCCTGTTGGTGAGCCATGTTATTAATTGTACATTTGTATCTGATCATACAGAAACTAAACAGTCAGCTTTACAAACCCCTGATAAGATAAGGTTCCTCTTCGCTGTGGGTTTTTATTAAGTGTGTCTTTGATTTTCACATTGTTTTTCCTCCTCTGCTCTCAGTTGTCTTCATCATTATCCAGCAGTGAAACCACAGTGTTTTTGCTGTGTAACCGTCCCTGTCAAACATTTTATACATTTTGTTTTCACAGAACTGGCCCTGGAGTCAAACCCGTCAGACCACGCTAGAGCGAGCACCATCTTCCTCAGCAAGTCCCAGACAGACGGTGAGCAATCCTGATGTGACACACACTCAGCTGGGATTCACCGTGATTATTCTGGGTGCTTTCCATTTGCCTCAAGTGGCGTCTTGTTTTCCTGACACTACCACCCCAAAAGGATGTGAAAGAGATGCAAGGAAAGATATGTGGAGGAGTTTCTTTTGAGGAGGTGGTGGATGCACACAGAGTAGAGCATCCAAAAGTGTCGAATAAATTAAACATAAATTACTGTTAAAAAAATGCTCCAGACAAAAGCTTCTTCAAATCCATGTAAATTCTCACTTTGTCCAAGCAGAAGTAGTCACATATCTGGTACATGTAATCGGCTATGTTTACAGGACAACAAAAATCTAATGCGGAGTACAAAAAAGTTTTAAGACCAGCTAACTAATTAGGTGCCAGAGTAAAAATTTTAATTGGTTAGCGGCACAACATCCTCACAGCCATTTGAATGAACAAATGAATGAAAATAGAAAATGTATGATATTATTACCTCCGCCAAGGAGGTTATGTTTTTGCCAGGGTTTGTTTGTTTGTCTGTTTGTTTGTTTGTCTGTCCGTTAGTGTGCAACATAACTCAAAAAGTTATGGACAGATTTGGATGAAATTTTCAGGGTTTGTTGGAAATGGGATAAGGAAGAAATGATTAAATTTTGGTGGCGATCGGGGGTGGGGGGGCCCACGGGGGGGGGGGGGGGGGGGGGGGGCACTGATCAGCCTTGGCGGAGGTCTGCGCTCTCCGAGTGCTTCTAGTTATTATTATTATTATTATTATTATTATTATTATTGTTATTATTATAGCCTTTATTTTACCAGGAAAAAAAAGATCATTGAGGTTAAAAATCTCTTTTTCAAGAGTGTCCTGTCCAAGACAGCGGCAGAAGTTACACAAAATAAAAATCACAGCCATACATCCACACTAATATACATAAACACAATGAAAGTCAGTACTAAAAAACAAACTTATGTAAAATTAATGTACAACAGCACATGCACATCATATTGATCCTTCATTGACTATTACATTGCACAACCACAAATGGACAGGAATGCACTTCCTAAGAACTGGTGAACAGCAGCCACTTAGCATGTAAAGATAGTGCTGGGCTAATACTGACTCCAGACCGCTAATGTTGGTGAGGCTGGTGCAGGCGAACTTTAGCTAGCTACACACATTTGCACTACTTGGACTTGGCTGGAACAGTATTAGCACTAAACTTCGAAACATCTTCAAATCCATGTAAATTTTCACTTTGTCAAAATTTGTGACTGACAGTAATATGGAAACTATGTTTTTTTAAATCATGGAAAATTTAGACATTATGCCATGCTGCTGTTTTTTTGCTAAAAATGCATAATATACACCTGATCAGACTGAAGCTCCTGTTCAAAGTCTTGTTATGTTCTGTATTCAAGAACAGGCAAGAACAGGAGGAAGCATCTTCAAAAAAGAAAGGCTGTTATTGTCAAAATCCTGTAAACAAAAACACATCGCTAATGTTTTATTCTTCAGGTTTAAGTGTTGAATATTATGAGAAATGGGTGGTGTGTCATTTTCATTTAACTGCTGTGGTGTAGTTGCTTGTATTCACACTTATATCTCCGCTGGTCTCAGTTTGCAGGAAGTGCATCACATGCTGCAGGGTTTGCAGGCATAAAGTGATTACAACACGTCTATTCTATTCTCAGACTGCTAGAAAAGTCTCCCACGAAAACACATCAGCTGTATGCCCTTTACAAATGAACAGTTATGTGCTTTATAGACTGCACTGTGACCTGAGGACAATATGTTTTTGTGTGTGTAATATGTGTCTTGTCTTTTTCAGTACGAGACAAGAGGAAAAGCAACCATATAAACCATATCAGTCATGTAAGTGTCTACATCTAAATGTACAACATGTGAACATTTAGTAGATGAGAGCTGTAATGCTTTTTCTCACCGACAACAGTTGTAAAGAGATTTGCGGACTCTGAACTGACTTTGATTCATGACAAAAAAGAGTCGCATTGTGAAACACCTGCCCCAACACTTGTGATTGGTCCAGCATGAAATAGATCTGGCAAAATTCACAACGAATGGATCAGTTCCAGACTGTTTTCTAAGAAAACCAGATGGCTAGACAAGCTAGAAGTTGTGCCAAAACTTTGTACTTTGTTAAAAAATAAATAACTGTGCTGTCTGAATTTTCCCACTCAGCAAGTATTTGTTTTAAATGGCCCATTTGTCAGTGTCAGTGTGTATTTCAGTGTTACACTATAACCTGTGGCCATGTAGAATTAATGTCACTAGCACACTTAATGATGCTAACAAGTTTGTTTATGGTGATTCCTCAGCATCTGCCTATGCTAAAATGGTTGGTTTTAGATTACGTTAATTATTTGAGAAATAATGCTGATGAATTAGTACTCTAAGGGCTGTCGTCTACAGGTATGTCTTCTGACCTGTGATGTGCAGCGAGTCTGATTTCCACAGATGCTTAAGAATTATGTTAGTGTGAAAACATTCTTGATTCATAAATAAAAACTTTCTAGTCAGATGACAACAAACAGCCTAAGCCTCTAGAAACCAGAGAAAACATCTTATGGGTTATATCTCATGAGAAAACTGTGATTCAGATCATGGGTTGTAATTGGCCCCGCCCTATTTTCTACCACCATCTCACATTTAAGATGTTATAAAGACACTTAGAGTTGGGAAAGGTGAAAGACAAAAAGGAGTGAGAAAACTGGTAATACCACAAGACTGATGAAGACGACTTCCACACTGTCTCTCAAAGAGAGTTCGTATTAGGAAAAGAGACAAAATACTGACTTTTACCATTTAAAACGGTGTGCATTTTTACTACAACATCTTATTTTTTTTATACATATACCGAGAAATAAATTTGTATACTCATCCAAACCCCACCAAAAACAAAGCTAAAGGCGGTTTAAGACTTTTGCAGATTGTAAACTGCATAATGTTTTCTTGGCAAAAACATAAGTCGGTCATCTTCACCACAAAACTGTATACAAAATAAATAGTGAATATTTCTATTAATTCATTTCCTCATAAAATGCCAGAAAAAAAGGTATCCAACTCATGACAGAGCTGCCAGACACCAGGGGCCATAGAAATGTTTATTTTTTAAATTCACCCATGTGGATGTAATGTAACAGCAGAAGCTGTTCATGAGGCTAAGAAATAGTTTTGCTAGTTTGACCGTAAATGTTTCTGAAATAATGCCTGTGATCTGTCATGAGCCTCCTGCCACTGGATTAAAGTTACTTAGAAATGGAGTAAAATCCAAAACAGCTTCTCTGCATGCCATCACATGGTCAGTGCAAGACGTTGACTCTGTGATTGTCATTTTTCTAGGTATCTCCTGGTCCACTGTCAAAGAAATACAGCTCCTGTTCCACCATTTTCATAGACGACAGCACCGTCAGCCAACCAAACCTCAAAAGCACAATCAAATGGTGAGAGAATGTCGCACCCAAACACAGGAGGCACCGTCTAAATCCACGACTGCAGTGTCACCGTGAGCTAATCCCAAGTGATAATACGACTACAACAGATGCTCCTAATTTGGGATAGTCCTCTGTAATATCACATTTCATCAGGATTATCTCTGTTTAAAAAAAGATGACACAGATAAGAACTGCGTACTATTGTCCACATCAAACTAACGGGCTTTGTCTTTTTTCCCTCCAGTGTCACATTAGCAATATACTACCACATCAAAAACAGGTACGTGTGCTTCATTCATCAGAGCCTTATCATTTAATCTGCTGTGTGTGCAGCTAAAGTCCTACGAAGTATGCTGACCAGTGTCTTATCTGTGCCTCAGGGACTCGGACAGGTCACTGGACATCTTCGATGAGAAGTTGCACCCTTTATCAGTGAGTATGTCGGGGAAAATAATGTAACCGAGTCCTCTTCATTTTCCACAGGTGACATTTAACAACACTATGAGCAGTTTAAAGGAGTGTTATTTTGTTTTTTTTTAAATGGAATTATGCATTTTAAAACATTTCTCTGTGGTCTACATAAACTTTAAATGCTATGCTTGGGTCTGAATTCTTCATTAATTCAATCCCACAGGTCCATCTTCAACCCTGTTTCTGAGTAATGACACCAGAAAGGTCATTTTGAGTGCTGGTCCTTTAAATGCACATCACCCACTTCACGCCCCACCCCCTCCAGGTTGTTGACTCTGCTTTCTGCCCCGTTCAGCCACTTGAGTTCATTAATAAAACCAACAACTGAATATTTTAGGTAATCGGCTCAAAGTTTTTATGGCGTGCTCGGAGAAATGTTCGTCAAAAGTCTTGACCTTATATATGCAGATGTCGTGACATAAGAAATTAAGAAGGAACAGGTTGTAGAAATCCACTTGATTTTTGCTGGAATGAATATAAAGATAGCTTTGCAGCACCTGGAGGGTTCAAATTTAAACTTTTTGAACTATTAGGGCCCAAATACACAAATAAATGTACCAAAGACTAATAAAAGTGGGTTTAGCAAAATATGACCCCTTTAAGAAAAGATAAACATCAATCAACAAAGACAGATAAGGAGTCGGTTCGATAAATATTGTCATACAACAGTCACACTTGTCATGTTGTTGATTTAAATTTTCAGTCATTTCATTTTTTAGTCATTGTAGACCTTCATGAAGAATGTCTAACTCCTGATTGTTTCGGTTTTTGGTAAATGAAGCTTTTTTTTTAAAACACCTGTGCACTTAAGTGGAAGTGAATTTCCCTCCGAGGATTAATAAAGTTAGTCTGTATCTGTATATACACTGTGCTGTTTATGGGGTGATTGATAGATTTTTCATTGTTGCTGATTAATTTTAACTTATAGGATGTTTTAAAAAAGTTTTTAAAAATATGGCAGCTGTTCCATGTGGAATTGCAGACTTAAGAAGAGAGACGTGTGTCAAAAAATAAGAATTACAGCCTTTTTTATGGTTAGTTCAATGTTTAGGTCATTATTAAATTTATTGAATAATTGATCAAAATTCTAGATTTTTATAAGGTGACATGTTTCGTATTTACATAAGATAGTCTTGATAATCTTGCACAAAATAACTAACCTGTTCCCAAAGAAGTTAACAGTGAAAATAATGCACTCTGCTGGCACAAGATAATGTGTGCCTTTTTTTACAAGATGAAAAATATCACCTTTCAGGATTTATGAGTTCTATTTGACTTGGATATTCAGATTAGCAGCCATTCAGTATTAACTATTATCTGCGGTCTTAATCATTAACTATTATCAAAGTTAACTTTTGATGGTGTCATTTGTCATCAATCATCTATTAGCAGTGTTAGCCTGTATGTTTAAGTGACCAGATTATCGTATTTCTGATGTGTTTGTGAATGTCGTTGTGTACAGAGAGAGCCAGTGCCAGATGACTACTCCCGTGTCGACCCAGAACACAAGCTGATCTACCGCTTTGTCAGGACGCTGTTCAGTGCTGCACAACTCACTGCAGAATGTGCCATCGTCACTCTGGCAAGCGCTTGTCTTGCTTCCTACTTGTGTAGTGTTCAGTATTTTCATGACTTTGTTGTGATAAGGGACATACTGTTGTAGGTTTTATCTTTAGATGTAGATTCAGCTACCAGAAACTTCAGGTAAAAGGTCTGTTTACTGTCACATCATCAGGACAGTATTTGTAAAAACACCACCATAAGCATTGAGTCATAGCACAATCAGCAGAGGTGCTTCATTGTACAATTTTTTTTTTAGTGTTGGTAAAAGTCTTGTTGCTCTCTGTCTTAAAATCTATGAGAGAGACATGGCGGTAATGTAAGTAGGCATTGTAATAACATGTTAAAAACGGAGGGGTTTATTTGTGAATACTATGGTTTTACATTAAGCCACCACCAGAGGGCAGCAGAGTCCTGCAGACTGACCTGTACTCTACAAGTGTAATATTCAGATACAGCAGTGGCCAGTGTCAGATTTATTCCAGAAATTTCTTTCTCTGTTATATGATGACAAAACTGATCTGTTTTTTAAAGGATGAGGGAGTGGAGGCATTGTTGTATTATGTAACATGGATATTACATTCTAACAGTAGTATGGGGAATTTGAGTTCCAGCATTGACCCATGGCCAATAAAAACCACTAGTAATCAACACCACATCCCCCAAGTCTAAAGCTCATTGTTTACACATAGCTGTTTTTTCAGGATGTGATTTGTCAAAAAACAGAGAGGGAGATGTTTTGGGTTTTTTTAATCATAAAATAAACAAGTAATCAACAGGCTTAATTCTTTTTTAAGTTAACGGTAGGCCCTATTACATGTCAAACAGTTGAACATTCATCTTTAATGCAAACTAAAAATACAAGAAACTTTTCATTTTCTGTGATGGCCACACCTGCGATGTGGGAGATGGTCTAATGAAGTTTCAGGACCATAGATGTGGGCCGATTATGCCAACATATTTGTATGGCCTGTTGTGTGTACCTCGCGCGCACTGAGTGACATCTGAGAGAGAGAGAGACACTGATATATACATAGAGAGATAGGTAAAGTATACAATGTTTTTATGTGCATGGGGACGTTCGTAAATTCCAAGACTGCCAACAGTTTGGTTCAGGTGAAAGTTAGTGCCTGTTATTTCAGTTGGTTTTTAATCATCGACAGGGTTGTCCCCCACAAGGATGAAATTCATTCAATAGAAGTAGGGATGTAAAACTGGGGGGGCTTAATATCAAATACCTCATTAGCCCTGATTTTCTGATGCAACAAAATGATCTAAGCACTCTTGTGTCATTTTTTTTTTAAATTTTCGTCCAAAAACACCCCCCCACCCTGAAAATTACTTTTTAACTCTGAAAATCGCAGCTGTCACAGCTTCTTCACTTTTTTGTCCAGTGCAATGTATAAATCTGTTCATGATGGGCCATTTAATGATCTTGTAAGTGCCATATTGTATTGCAAGAGTACTTTGTACTATGAAAAGCCTAATGTCAAGGTCATGTTGTAGGTTAAAGGTCACCAAAATGCGTAGTTTTTTCAAAAGTTCACACCATTCTGACATTTGACCAAATATGTCCTAAGTTCTCTTCCCTCTGGTTTCCTGGTGGGATCCCCCAAGGCCTTTGGGCCTTTCAAAGCCACATCAGAGACTAAATATCGCAACATGTACATTCCATTTGAATTTGCTGCCGTTAGTGTGGCGGGAAACACTAGCACACATTTTGGTGGGAATCACTATCATTTCATTCATTTATTCATTTTCTGAACCCACTTTATCCTTACTAGGGTCACGGGGGTTGCCTGGAGCCTATCCCAGCTACTTACGGGCGGAGGCGGGGTTCACCCTGGACATTTCACCAGTTCATCACAGGGCTGAACATATAGAGACAAACAATCACTCTCACATTCACACCTATGGGCGATTTAGATTAACCCAGTGCATGTGTTTGGATGGTGGGAGGACCCAGAGTACACAGAGAGAACCCACGAAAACATGCGAACTCCACACAGAAAGGTCCCACCCCCATCGACTGATGTTGGAATCGAACCCAGGACCTTCTGTCTGTGAGGCACCAGTGCTATCCACTGCACCACTGTGTCGCCCATCACTAACACTACATGACAACCCATTGTCATGGAGCTACAAGTATTGCAACGGGACCATCATTCATTCATTTTCTGAACCCGCTTTATCCTCACTAGGTCGCTTGGAGTCTATCCCAGCTACTTACGGGCGAAGGCGGGGTTCACCCTGGACATTTCGCCAGTTATCATAGGGCTGAACATATAGAGACAAACAATCACTCTCACATTCACACCTGTGGGTGATTTAAATTAACTAATTAACCTATCAGTGCATGTTTTTGGTTGGTGGGAGGAAGCTGGAGAGAACCCACCCAGACACAGGGAGAACACGGAAACTCCACATAGAAAGGTCCCACCCCCGTCGACTGGTGTTGGAATCGAACCCAGGACCTTCTGTCTGTGAGGCACAAGTGCTATCCACTGCACCACTGTGTCGCCTGCAACGGGACATATTCATGTAAATTGTAAAGTCATGTGAAACTACTGTTTTTTATTTTTGACATGTCTGTATGGATAATACATTGAGTAAATAGTTCTGTTTAATGTGTCTTATTGAATGGAAGTTGTTTGTGGTCAGTAGATGTGTTACGAGGAGAGAACCTGAGCCCAACATTTGGAAGAACCCACATTAACAGCTTAATTCCATGAAATATGCATTTTTGACCATTTGGGTGACCTTTGACCTATAATTTGACCTTGACACTACACCTTTTGTAGTGCAAAGCACTCTGAAGACATGACATGTCTCACAAAACAAACATTTAAGGGCCCAGCATGAGCATATTGCTACATTGTACTTTATCAGAAGTGAAGAAGGTTTGAAAGTTGCCAAAAAACCCATGTTTTTAGGGTTGAAAAAGTAATTTTTGGGGTAGGGGGAGTTTTTTGGGCTTGATTTGAAATTTTTTCACATTTTTTTCCCAAGACATGGGAGCATTAGAAAATCTGGGCTAAAGTTGAATCTGAAAATTTTCCTGAAGCCCCCCCCCCCCAGTAAAACCCAGAGGAGAGGGTTGATCCCCACCATTACCCCCAACAACCGACACTCTGGTTGTATTATTGTATCATGAAGTTTTCACCTTCAAACTCAAGCTTAGATAGAGTCAAAATAACACTGTCTTATTATCTTCCCGCGCTTATTCAGCTGATAATTTACATTACAGCTCTGTTAGCTTAACTCTGTTTTTAGATAGAAAACAACCACAGTAAAACCACAAATCTCCTCAATTTTCTGTATCGCTTGGACAAGGTCAGAACGGTCATAGTTTAGTCTGAAACATGAATCAAGAAACAGTGAATTTAACAAATATGATATCATACAATTAATTTAGACCATCATTATCTTCAGTGGTAAGTTTGATTTTGCTGTGGGTCTAGCATCGAACTCGACTCTAGATAGATAGATAGATAGATGTGCACATCTCTGCAATACAGAACATTGTTGTCTTTGATGTAACACCAAATCTTGATAATCTTGCCTAAAGATCATTGTGTGCACTTAATTTTTAAAAAAATATTTAAATAAGACATATTACATATACCTCCTTTTTAAATGGTGCATGTTCTTTTTTTTCGTCAGTGAACATGTAAGAATGCAGGCGAGACAGCTTACAAATTGGATTTTAGGGGCATTATAGGGAAGTAATGAGTGTATTACTGAAGATTTACCTTTTAAACATTATTTTCTCTTAAGGTTTACCTGGAGCGCCTGCTCACCTATGCTGAACTGGACATCTGTCCTGCCAACTGGAAGCGCATCGTACTGGGTGCCATCTTGCTGGCTTCCAAAGTCTGGGATGACCAGGCCGTGTGGAATGTCGACTACTGCCAGATCCTTAAAGACATCACTGTGGAGGATATGTGAGTTCAACTTATAAAGTCCTGTCTGTCTAATACAGTGTTCTCAGCTGTGCTCGATATTACAACTGAAGAGTGGCATTCCTCAAGTATCAGTTTTGGGACCACTTTAGTTTTCGCAATTAGGTTATTCAGAACTGTAATACATTAACATAATATACAAAACAACTCTACTTTGCTTGTAATTCACCCACTGCACACTTATTGTCTTTTTTTATTTTGATTTGTCAAATCTGAAGTGGGTCAGAAAGGCCTGGTATCAATTTTTACTTGTTCCAATCCAAATTATTATTTTTGGATAACTACTAATGAATGAAAGTTTTTAATTTTCTCTTTTTTTCAACCTCTTAGCCAATGGGTAATTGAATGTGTAGCTTTCCTAACCCAATGTTGCATTGTAAATGCTTGGAGAAGCAGGCAAACATTTCCATTGAACTCTTCACTGAGGCTCACAAACATGATTTTTAGATTTATTGTGTGTTCTGAGTTTTCAGAAAATGGTCGAAAAGGACTGATTCACAGAGAAAGTTATGTGTAAAATGTATTCCATGCAGTCTGCAGTTTGAAGTTATTGTAGCACAATTGTTGAGCTATGAAATGTAAGTATCTCAGAGGTTACACAAGCACGCCAAATGTTTTCGTATTACATGAAACTTCCCTGTGGACTTTTTGTCTTAGTGCTATGATATTGAGTGTCTTGACTGTTGTCTGACACTCAAGTTGCTGAGGATGTGCTGAAAAATAAAACATCAATTGCTTACCAGAGTTATAGCTTCCTTATATATAGATCTGAGTGTGTGGTGGCAGTAAAAAAAAAAAAAAAAAAAAAAAAACTCTTAAACACTTGAAATGAACCAAACCGTGCATGTACTTAAAAGCAGCAGCAGGAGAAGAGATGTGATGAGATAGGAGGAAGCTGTAGTGTCTGTGCTGTTGTTGAGTGAAGAGGCCAGGGGCTGCATCTGGAGCACCCAGGCTTTATTTCCTACTGCTGCATTGTGTGTGTGTTTGTGTGCGCAGAAGAGGTTGAAAGTGGCTCCTTGTTTTTTTGTGATTTGGAAAAGGTGGTGCAGCACCCGCATGCGTGGCTCCTGTGTGTGCGCCAGCGCCCCCATGCCTGTCCTCCCTCTCATCTGCGTCTGACCTCCACTCTCTCTGCTCTGTTTTCATTGCTGCCACTGAAGTGTCTTTGTGAGGCTGCTCTGTTTGGGATGGAGTGATGAAGGGATGGGAAGAAGGGGAGAGGGAGAGAGAGAGAGACCGAGTTGGAGAGGAATGGAGGGGAGGGTCTCAAGTGCTCTCAGTGCTTCTACATAATGGCCCTGGCTCTCGCCCACTCCATTAGTTGCCCCGGGAGACCAGACATCACACACACACATACACACACACACACACACACACACTACCTTTGCTGACCAACAAAGCATCCTGGATGCTGTCTCCTTGGCGACCACCTCCCTTAGCCTTCATGGCTGTTATGATGATGGAGGTTGTAGTTGGACAGAGTTGAGCGGTGATGCTCCAGGGAGACAAATTAAAGGAAAAACCGTCATAAATTAATGCAGCGGTTCAACAACTTTTTCAACAAAGTCCCCAAAAAATCAGTTTTGACTCCGGTTTACAAAAATGCGTCACAAATAGCTGCAGTGTCTACGCATTCAGACACTCTTCGGATCTCAAAAATGTGTTGAATTCAATGCATGTTTGTCTTTTTACGGGAATTTTGTCAAAATTTATACAGTTTTGTTTCTTTTGTATGTGGTGTATCACATAATTTCTATCTCTTTGTAGTATTTTTTACATTTTTTTTTGTGTCTTTTACATCGTTTTCATCTTGTTACATCTTGTACATCATTTTTATCTCACCAGCCGATAGGCCATGTGCTATTGTGAAGGTACTTTTTGTCTTTGTCGTCTTCGCTAGCAATTTCTTCAAACATCGTCTCTGACAAAACTACCTTTCAGATTCATTTCAAATTTTATGTGTAGCTTCCTTGAGACAGTGTCTACAAAGTTAGTTCACAGTTTTGAGAAACTTTGATCTTGAAATATTAAAAATTAGCCCTTACTTATAATGGTCCATATTTTGTTGGCTTATAACATGAACATGGTTACAGATATCGGTCATAACTGTATTGATATCTCTAGACATATATGGACTTTCATTTAATTTGAGTTCTCCACCAGTGAAAGTACCATTCACTTCTAATGGGAGATCTCCTGCATCCAGACCACAGGACTGTAACATAGCTTCAGAACCTGACAACCTCACACATTCACCTTGTTATTGCTTCTTGATGGAACATTCCAGTGACATACAGGGCCATTGGTCCTATTTTTCTCTACAGAGTCTTTTACATCATTTAGTTTTGTACCATCTCTCACTAGACTTTCTTCATTTTGCGTTCTTTGTTTACATTGTTTCTTAATTTAGTTGTATCTTTTTTTTTTTTTTTCCTTTTTTTTTCCACCTTTGTCCTATGGCATCCCTTACTCAGGCTTTAAGTCGATGCAGCGTCCGGAGTGTGTGTGAGACGTGAGTAGATGGTACAGTTTGTTCTTTTTGAGTAGGAATGAAAAGGAACAAGGAAAGTGTTTTTTATTTGCGAAGAATAAAAGGAGCATGGCGCAGCCTTCCTTCTATTCAATGACCGTCTGTATCTGTGTGGCCTTTTAGAGCCGTACACAAGGCTTCATGTAGGCTTTTACAACACCTGAGGTCAAAACACACTGGTCTGTTTCCTCAGACATGAGGCAGGATTCCATGGGCTTTTATTGGTGGAAGAAAGAATATTGATTTGTTAATTGTTCTGAACATTAATTCATTATGAGATTTTTTTTAAAGCAAATATACCTTGTGGTTTTTCTTCACAAATGTGCAGAATTTATTTCTCTTGCTTCAGTAATCCACCTCAGTATTCAGTGTCTATTTTTCTAAACTTACTTTATTTGACTTGTTGTATGGATGGAAAACACTGCAGTTTTGCACATTTCTTGCGTTATGGAGCAGTGACCGTTGAGGACCTGTTTCTGTTTGATTTATAAACGGCCAGTGGCTCTGAGCACTGCAGACTCAAAAATGATTTAAATTAAAGAACTTCCTTGGGTAGTTTGGATCACAGGCAATCCTAATTCATTTTTGACAAAATGACCATGGCTTCCACTTGGAGGCAATGAAATATAATATTGAATGAAATATGGCCCAGCCTGAGGTGGTGCACTCTGTGAAAGGCAGCACTGCACCACATGTGTTCTGCTTTGAGATGCTTTTAAGGAACATTGTTGTGTACTTTTAGTACCTTTTAAATTATTGATGGTGTTTTATATGCATGTTTTTAGTTTAGTCTATTATATATAGTTTTTATTATGTGTTTTATGTACATTTTTTAATGTGGATGTATGGATGAAATCTCTATTGTTTGTAACTTCTGCTGCGGCTGCTGTCTTGGCCAGGACACTCATGCAAAAGAGATTTTTAATTTCAACGAGATTTTTTCTTGTTTGAATAAAGGTTTAAAAATTGGGCTGCACAGTATAGGAAAAAAACTGAAATTTCGACTTTTTTTTAACCCTGTAATATATGTTGAGATATGAAAAAATACTCAGGAGGATATAATAGCTGTGTGGTGCCGACATAAATGGTCAAACAAATTAGTTGCATTACCTCTCATTGTGGCAACAGGTGCAAGGCACTGTTTACACAGAACACATAATTCAAGATCATCCTTCTTGTAGCCAAAATAATTCCAGATAACTGACGTTGCTTTCCTTTTTGGCACCGAGTCTTCGTTTACGGCGATTTTCTCGTTTGTTGCTCATTTTTCAATGTTGTTACCAGTGACTCACTCCAAACTGATTAAGAACATTTGTGATTGGTGGATCGCTTCGTGCAATGTATGTCAGGTGCCCTTAAAATTAGATGAAAACACATTGAGTTCATTTGCTACCTACATTGCAGGACCTGCAATGTGACTATTGCTCACACATACATTGCGATGTTGATGCTCAAACAATATATTGTGCAGCTCTAGATAAAAATGAATGAATGAATGAGGAATTAATGGGAAACACTTCTTCATACATTTGTTTTTATACATTTGAAGGCCACGATGGTATTGAATTAGACCTGGAATGTGTCTAACAGATTTGTTTTAAAGACCTTTTTACAGGGTTTGTACGGGTGCTTGAAATCCTTGAAAGTGCTTGAATTTTAATGTTGTGTTTTCAAGGCCCAAAAAGTGCTTGAATTTTAGTTTAAGTGCTGGAAAGCACTTGCAATTATAACTCTGTGTTGTGATTTATTTATTTTTAATACTAACTCAATCCAAAGCTACTTAAAGAGCGATGATACATAATACATACAACATAAAGAAAAATAAAACTTTGTGTCAAAAAGAAATTTAGTGGGTCCTCTCAAGTCGACTCCAGGTAAATTTTGTATTAATCTTTGTATCGGTGCGAGTGTGTCTGAAGAACGCCAAGTGGCTCCCCTTTTTTTGGATAAAACTTTATGTTCTCTTTTAATTTTGAAACTTTTTGCCATTATGAAACATAACTTTAGATGTTTATAGCATAATACCATGTACATCAGGGGTGTAAAACTCATTTTAGTTCAGGGGCCGCACTCACCCCAATTTGATCTCAAGTGGGCTGGACCAGTAAAATAATAACAGTGAAAAAAGTAAAATTATATTATGATCAAGTTTAGATCTACAAAGTTTCCTCAAAAATCTGAATAACATCAACAACTTGAATTGTCGTAAGAAAAACGTGCAATTTTAACAATATTATGTCTTGGTTTATCATTTACACGTGCATTACAATTGCACAAAACATTGAGTAACAGGCAGAATCCTACTATATAATGCATGTTTCGGCCCTGCCCTGTGTCCGTCCCATTGATGTCCGTCCAATCGATGTTGCAACACGGGAGGGTGTTTGGGTGCAATGCTGCTGTTGCACCACAGAAGGGCGTTTTAGCCACGGGTACAGTTCACGTATTTTGTAAAAGTGTAGTTTGGTAATGTAAACATTTTCATCTAATTTTACTTTTTTACTCCAAAAAAACAAAGAAAGAATTTGAGGTTGTCATTATTTATAGGTTATAATGATAATATTTTACTGGTCTGACCCACTTGGAATCTAATTGGACTGTATGCGTCTGTATGTGGAACCTGAATAAAAATGATTTTGACATAATTGATTGTTAATATCTTTAGTGTAATTTTTGCATTTAACAAATCCATCCCGCAGGCTGGATTGGACCCTTTGGCGGGCCAGATTTGGCCCCCGGGCCACATGTTTGACGCCTGTGATGTACATCATTGTGATAAAAAGTGAAAAACAGTAATCGTGAGTATGTGTATTCCTGTAGATATGTATTTTACTCCAGCGATGCTGTGTGTTTGAAAAATGTGAAAATTTCCCTTAAAAGTGCTTGAATTTGACCTTGAAAATTGTGTACGAACCTCATTTTTAAATATGGAGTCGAATTTTACAGAGAAGAGGGTCTCCACACATGTAATTCAAACATGATGACATTTTTCTTAAAATTAACAGATCCAAAACTGAACCATCAGTGATCTGTGCAGTTCCTTAATAACCAAACAAGTATTTATCCATATAGTTGTGATATTGTTTATTACACAGTTGCATAGATGGTAGAGGTTTCTATTATTGGTACTAACAGTTGCAGTAGTAGTATATCCACTGTTAGTTGTATTTGTAGAAGTATTAACAGTTATGAACATTTGTTCTAGTTTGGTAGTTATACTAGTAACAGCTGTTCTAGTTTTAAACAGTTATAGTTCAGTTTGGTGTGCATCCATGTATCTCCCCCTGTTTCCCCCCTTCTCCTCCCGCTCCTCCAGTCTGGTCAAGGAAGATGACCATTCCTCCAGAGTCGGGGTCTGCTCCAGGTTTCTGCCTGATAAAAGGAAGTTTTTCCTCACCACTGTCACAAAGTATTTGGTCCTGGAAGATTCTGTTGGCGTCTGTGAATTGGTGTAAGAGTCTGGTTTAGACCAGCTCTATTTGTAAAGAGTCATGAGGTAACTTTTGTTATGATGTGATGCTATTTAAATACAATTTGATTGATTGATTGAAGTAAACTCAAATCACCATATTGTTTGCAATAACCACACTCTTCTTGACCAAATCTTGCCGCCATAACACCCATTGACTTTGGACTCCTGCAGGCCAGGAGGATGATATCTTTATACTGGAAGAATATGGATATACCCTCAGTACATATGTGGGTGAGGGAGATGGCATCTTGTATTGTATTGGAACAACTCACTTATATTGTCAGAGGAAGGGCAGGGGATTTTGTGAAAATATGGTCACCTTTAACTATGTTTCTCAGATGTTATGAGACCAATTAATTTTGACAATGGTGTTGATTTATGGAGTTGTATGCTGTTTATTTATGGTTATTTTGTTTTATGTTATTTATTTATTTATTTATTTTACTTTCATTCATGTATTTATTTGGGGGGAATATGTTGCTTATTGTTTGCTTTATGTTGAGGATATTGTTAATTGTGTAATATAAAGTTCAGTAAAGATATTGTTTAAAAAAAAAAAGACATTTAATGTTATTTCAGGTTATAGTACTTTTATATATAAATCTAGGTCACATATAAATGTTACTTCAGTTGGAAAGCAGAGCAGGCATTTTAAGTTACAATAATAAGTAAAAATGCAAGCGGGTATAATTGGGTCCAAATACTCAAATACTCCTTTTATGTTTTTATGCTTGTGTCTGTGTATGTAGTTGTATGTTTTTTATACCTGTGTGTTTTGTTGCCTATGTATTTTACTTGTAAAGCACTTTGTGAAATCTATCTGCAAAAAGTGCTATATAAATAGACTTGATTATTACTAAAAAAAAAAAAATCTTGCCGCCATAACAGAAACCCTTCAGCTGTTTTTAAGTAATGGGTTTTTGATGTGTTACTTTACTGTTGGCTCTGTGTAATTTCCTGTGGGCAGTGAAGTTGCCGAGTGGACTGTGTGGATTAACCCTCAGGTGTCTTTGCATCCTCTAGGAATGAAATGGAGCGCCACTTCCTGGAGCTGCTTCAGTTTAACATCAACGTGCCAGCCAGCGTCTACGCCAAGTACTACTTCGATCTGAGGCAGCTGGCCGACGACAACAACCTCAGCTTCCCTCTGGAGCCTCTCAACAACCAGCGCGCCCAGAAACTAGAGGTGAGCTCCAGTCCTACCTACCTCAGACTGCATCACATCTTCATCAGGAGCTGATGGTCCTCATGTGTTTGTCCCTCCAGGCCATTTCCAGACTATGTGAGGACAAGTACAAGGACCTGAGTCGAGCGGCGATGAGAAGATCGTTCAGCGCAGACAACCTGATAGGTATCCGACGCTCCAACGCTGTGCTCTCATAGGCCAGAGCGCTGCCCACATGCCCACCCATTCCCACCGCCCTACCCCAGACAAACACAGCCACTTCAACCTGTCCTCTGAATTTACAGGTATGAGACAGGATTCATCAAGGTCCACATACATTTGAGGTGTGACTTTAAAACACTACCATACAACTATAGTCAATAAGAAGGTCTTCCTTACCTGAGCCTTTTTTCCAGGTCCAATTGTGACCGAGGGATGAGTCCGATACAGTCGATTACCGTATTTCCTCAAATAGAAACCAGTTCAACACCGGTTCAATTCAGTTTATTTCAAATATGCAACAAAATAAACAAAATAATCCTACTTTTGTCCTTAGAAATAAAACAGTTTGCAAGAAAACATGAAAACTTTTACATATACATGAAAACAAAATAGGTCTTTGTTCTTGTATTCGTAAAGGACTGGGAGGAAAGTTGGTTAACATGAACAAATTAAGGCCTTGAAGTGCACACAAACACAGTTCAGTGGAGTGGGAACAGCAGGCATGGACCAAAATGCCTCTGGATGCAATGTGATTACTAAAGTCTACTAGTCCTACCTCTTGATAAAGAGTCCAGAGTTCCCAAGCATACCTGAACGCAGCAGGAAAGCCCCACCTGACTCAACAGTTGCCGACAAGTGGCATTTTCTACTATTGCAACAGTAAAACACTGATAGTACGTTGACAGTAATAGATACTGTCTTTAACTCCCCTACTCTACCCTACCTCATTTACTTCCCTATCGCTTTTACCGAGCCACCTTTAGTCAGTCTTATTGATTTTTAAACCAGATGAGTCAGATGTGTTTAATATGGTCAGATGCATCATTGAAAGCTGTGTCAAGGAGAAAATGAACAAATGGACGAAGAAACAAACATCAGAGGTTTTAAGAGCAGTTATTTTAAAGAAAATATACTGTCCTTTTAATTTAATGCTGATGGTACGTGTCAACTGCATTTATTCAGTAGGAAGTTTGATTTTGTTTTTAGTTCTCAAACAACACAAATCTGATAAAGACCTACATCTGATAAAGACCGGTTCACCATGTGTAGCTGAGGTAAATGAAGGAATTTTTGAGGAAATATGGTATTTCACTGTCGTAATCCCATAAGTCTCATGAAAAGAATGAAAGCAACAATGGGTTAGTCCATTTTCAGCGCTGTTCCAGTCTGTTCACTTGTAATAAAAACAAAAGTACAGAGATTCATTAGCGATTTTTGTCATAACTTAAAACTGTTATACAGGGTGTCCCATAAGTCTCTATCGGAAAAATAAACGTTTCTTGACATAAACCATTTTTATTTATATAATATGCTCTATATGACTGCCATTTTGTCGGGAACAAATTGATCCAAAACACTTCCTGCTTTTTTGAACTTGACAATAAGTTTGGCCACAGTGTCGTGTGTGATACTCGTCCCATGTTTTCTGTTAAATGCGCTTGCAACCATACGACTGCTTGCTGAACCGGCCATCAGGATGATTTCAATTCATTGCTCTTTATTCAAATGCATTCTTTGGGTTATCTGAAATATAAAGAAATACATGTTAGAACCATATATGTATGGAATGTATTATGTCTCCTATGTATGGAGACTTATGGGACACCCTGTAGTTTTAACAAATTTGAGTCGAGCAGGAGGATGTATTTGGGACTATTTTCAGCAGCGGATGAGTCCACATATCCTCTAGTTGAGTATTTGTGGCATCAAGACAGTGTTAAGTTACACTGAATATGAAGAAACTACTGTGTGTGCTCATAGTGATGAGGGGACACAGGTTAGACTTCATAATGGGAGGAACTAATTGTTGCTTAAAAGCTTTTCATGGGATTTATACAAACTATAAAAATAGTTTCACATGTGTCTGATTGAACAGAACAGGCCAAAGTAAATGAAGTGAAATGAAACACCACAAACGGCATCAGAAGTGTCGGTGGTCCACATTCTGGGTCAAGGTTTGACACAAGACAGTATTATTCCTCTCAAACCCCACCATCCTGAGACACCATCCACACAAAACCCAAACCTAGGTCCCAGGGCCTGAACAGAGCTTTGAACAAACTACATAGACCCTGAGGGGACAACAAGAGACTGAGACCCCCACCCCCTCCTTTTTGCTTACTATGTAGGCTATTAGCTGTGAAATCTGTCTTGTTTTTAACTGAAAAAAAAAAATCATTTGCAGATGGAATATTTTAAATAAACACTAATCATGGAACAAAGATTCAGTGTGATGTGATGTTTTCTGTGTTACCTGGAAGATGATGTAAGGAGACGGAGACGGATACAGGTGACCTCTACTGATCCCCAGGATGAAATTCACTGTCATATGATGTCGGCAAAGACAGATGATGTCCTGATTTTCAACTGGTTATGATTATGTGAGATGTTTTTAACTCCAGCTTGAACCCCAGTCCCAGAAGATGGCATCTCCACTTTCCAGAACACCATTTCATATGGAGTTAGTTTCACCAGTCTGTCAGGATGCTTGTGCCAGTCTTGAAAGTTTTAAAAAGTATGGAAAATACCTATTTACGTATGTAAAGCGAGCATGAATGAGCCTGAAGATGCATCCATTGCGTTTTATGAGTTTTTGAAATTTTCAAAATCCCCATTGGTTTATAATGGGGCAAATTTCAAAGTGCTATAACTTGAAACCGGTTGAAGATTTGTTTATATGAGCCCTCCCTCTATGTATATGTATGCAAGCAAGGAATGGATGAACATGTGAATATAAAGTTTGAAATTGTTACTTAAACACAAGCTGTAATTAAAAATAAAGTTGTCTTCCGAAGAGGAGGGTGGTGGTGAGTAAGAAAAAAAAAAAAAGTTGAAGACATTGATATAATTAATATTGGAAATAAGTAAGAAATCACCGATGGACTTTCATTTGGTTCCATGACCTTTGACCTAAAGTGACCTTGAAAAGTCAAACAAACGTCATTAATGTCTTTAAATATGCCATTGGACTACAGGACCCTTTGTCCTATTTTTTCACTGTACATTCAGAAGAAATGTCGTAGTTGTCCTTATTTATGGGTTAGTATGCTTTTATTTTGCATGAGATCATATTGGTCTGTGTGTAGCTCCTGCACTAAAACCACTTTGACACTGCTGACTATTAATATCTTCAGTGTAATTTTTGCATTTCACAAATTCATCCTGCAGGCCAGATTGGAACCTTTAGCAGGCTGGTTTTGGCCCCCGGTCCAAATGTTTGACACCCCTGCTTTAGATGTGTTGTTTCTACATTAGAGTCACTCCATGTTCATCATTTGCTCAGATTCACTGCATCTAAACATCGAAGTTAAGGATAGCAGTTTGTTGTACCTACATGATACCTGCATGGCTTTACTCTTATCACTGCTGAATTATTCTTCATCATTGGCTATGACCTGACAAAAAAAGACTTTTGCAATTACACTATGAAGCTAACAATATGATCTTTTTATTGTTATATTCTGCATGCAGCTCAGTTAAAAAAAAAAGAAAAAGAAAGCACCATGAACCACCAAACAGGAAAAAATGATGTTGGCAATAAATCACAATTCAACACAAAAGCTGGAAGTCTGTACTTTATGAGAATCCAGACTAGATGTTTTGTTACATTGTTTGATTTCATCATTTGTAATCTCAAATCTTTGTGACGTTATTGGAGCCAAGCTTCCTGTACAGTAGTTAAAACATATCCAGCACCAAATATTCTTTCTATAAATATGCATCACAGTGCAATAAATCCTACATAGAACTAATGTGCTCGAATTGAGGCAATATTTCCAGTGTGTGGAAAACAATTTAGTTCAGGAAACAAACACATAAATGCATTTAATACTAAGTCATTCTGGGCCTTCCATGCTCTTTTTTAACCCTTTATCGAACAAGTGACTATTTCTGGTAATTTCTGTATACATTACAAGACACTTACAGTGAGGACAGTGAGGGAACAATCAGGTCCAATGTGGTCACCAGGGTCTGTAAGGTCCACCTCGGCATGAACAGTGAGTGTACCTGCTTTATTAGGTACCATGAAGTAAAGGTACTAATGTAAGGAATGATGTTCAAAGGGATAATGTGGATGTGGACAGGCGTCTGGATCAGCACTGATGTTGGTCTAATGTTCTAAAAGGGATGTTGAAATGTTCTAAAATAGTTAGTAATTTATCTATTTAACAGAACATAATATATACATACATACATTTTGGATTTCTAAAGGTGTAGGCTAAAGCAGCAACTTATTTATATCTACCCTATTTACAAGAAGGAAAGAGGCAGAAACAAAACAAGATAACATGGCACAATTTTAAACAATAAAATTAATAAAACATGATATAATCAAAGCAAAATCTTAGATTTATACTGATAATCGACTTACTTTATTCAAATATTTTATATTTTTTTGAATACGTTAGTTTTAAATAATGTAGTGCAGAGTTTTTCAACCATGGGGTCGGGACCCCACGTGAGGTTGCCTGGAATTCAAATGGGGTCCCCTGAAATTTCTAGTAATTGATCAAAAAAAACCCAACAACTTACTAATAAAAAATATACGGTGAGTTGAGAGAGACGATCACAATCCATAAAAGACATGACAAACTGTGAAGCTGAAACTGAAGCACTGTGGTACTGTTTATCAGTCAAATGTTCATTGTGGTCGGTTTCAGATGCTGCAGCTCTTTCATAATTCATACTTTGAGTTCTTGTTACCTCCGCCAAGGAGGTTATGTTTTTGCCAGGGTTTGTTTGTTTGTTTGTTTGTCTGTCTGTCTGTTAGTGTGCAACATAACTCAAAAAGTTATGGACAGATTTGGATGAAATTTTCAGGGTTTGTTGGAAATGGGATAAGGAAGAAATTATTAAATTTTGGTGGTGATCGGGGGTGGGGGGGCCCACGGGGGGGCCCACTGATCAGCCTTGGCGGAGGTCTGCGCTCTCCAAGTGCTTCTAGTTTGTTCAGTATTAATTGTCAGTCTTGTAAATCCAAGCTGGACTGACTGTACATATCCTTACCAAGGAAAATAAAATTCTCACTTTGTGCAGTAATCTACACCTGGCTTTTCTGTCTCCATCCATAATAATATACATTATATAGACTAAATGTCATCTAAAATTAATGTTTATGTGCAGCATATTATAGCAAACTATTACATGATCAAAAACAAATTAATTTTAACAAAAAAAAAAAGTCTCTGTTTTGAATGTCTGGGGTCAGCAGAAATTTGTGAAGTTAAAATGGGGTCACGAGCCAAAAAAGATTGGGAACCACTGATGTAGTGACTGCTGTACATGTTTTTAATTCTTTATCAAGTTTATTCCATAATTTTACTCAGGTTACACATATGCATTTGCTTTTTGTGTTGGTGCTTGTCTTTGATTTCTTGAACATACAGGTCCACCTAAGGTTGGACTGGGACTGTGACTGAGAACAGCGTCTGTATGCAGGGTGGAAGTAGGTGGTTGTGTGCCTGATAGATGAATACAGCAGTGTGGAGGTTAACCAGATCTTCAAATTTCAGAATATTTGAACAGATGAAAAGTGGATTGGTTGGTGCAAAGTAATCCTTCTGATGTTACTTTCATCTTACATCAGTTTTTCTTGTATTTTTTTTATATTTACTTCTTGGATCCCCCTCCCACTTATGGGTAAGGAACCAAATACAGGGTGGGGAAGCAAAAATTACAATATTTTGAGGCAGGGATTGAAAGACAGTGTATGACCAATTAGTTTATTGAAAGTCATGAGAATTTATTTGCCACAAGAAAATTTACATAATAGAAAATGTTTTTATTCTATGTGTCCTCCTTCTTTCTCAATAACTGCCTTCACACGCTTCCTGAAATTTGCGCAAGTGTTCCTCAAATATTCGGGGTGACAACTTCTCCCATTCTTCTTTGATAGTATCTTTAAGAAAGTCGACATTGCTGTGTGATGTTCTATTGGTAGCATGTTCTAAAACGCCCCAAATAGCAGAATCCAGAGGGTTTAGATCTGGGCTAGAAGGCGGCCATAAACATGATTCCCAAAAATTGCTAAAGCTGGATTTGTTGCTGTTGTCAACAAGTGTTTTGGTGTTCTTGTGTAAGATTTTAACTTCAAATCATATTTCACTGCATTTCTAACGCTCTTGTTGTCTACCTCAAGTTCATTTGTCATTTTTCTCATGGATCTGGTTGGATCCTTTAGGATTTTGGATTTGAGAGCTTTAATAAAAGCTTTGGTACGTTTTTTGTTGCTTCCTCCACTTCCAGACTTTCTGGTAATAGTTTTGCTCATTGTCATTCTCTTCTTTCCATTATAAACAGTCTTTATGGACACTCCAGCTATTTTTGAAATCTCCTTTGGTGTGACGAGTGCATTCAGCAAATCACACACTCTTTGACGTTTGCTTTCCTGATTACTCATATGGCAAAAGTTTCTGAAAAGGTATGGATAATAGTGTTAGGTATGATTATGACATCAATATATGTTTGGTTTCAAAACAATTGACGTAATGCCTGCTGAGAAAAAACAACTAAATGTTCATTGTAAATTTTGCTTCCCCACCCTGTATGGTAACTTCATTGACCTTGATTTTGTACATAACACAAAATTTTGAACATTTTCACAAAAGTAATAAAATCTTGTTAGGTCCTTCAATAATACACTAAGGTTGAAATTTAGAATTTCAGAGTATTTCTATGAGTGAACTATAAAGGGTTAACTGGAGATTAGATCAGTGAGCAGTAACACAACAGAAGAAACACTCACAGAAACATGATTCAGGTATGTACAATACAGTTCAACACGACTTTATTCTCACACTTGAACCTCAGCAGCTAAAACAACAGAGCTCATAAAAGTCGAGGAAAACTCACTTGATTTACAGATGCACGACAAAACCTCCAGGTCAGACTCTTATTAATAAGCAGATTTCCACTTGAACACATCCACCTGAGTCGGGTGGATGTGTGCGGCATTCATCACCTCGCATACGAGCGCATTCATTCACTCACATCAGGCTAATAAATTAAGTGGTGGCGTCTAGAAATGGACACAACACAGACGCACGTCACAGCAAAGGGCAACGAACACAACAAAAGCTAAAGATGCACCCACTGCATGTGTCTTTAAAGGCACAGACGGGGTCTTTGTACACTTTAAAGACATGGCTGAGACAACATGCAACCTCTGCCACTGAATCCAGTTCAACACCAGACCACAGACCTCCACATTAAACCAAACACAGTGGATTAGACTTAAAAATAATGACAACGGACAGAAATTGGTTTAAAAGTACTTGTTTTACCGGACAAAAACACTTATTTAAGAAAGAAATGCATCAAATCTTCATGTGTAAGTAGATAAAATTGCTTCATGTTTCCTGCGTCTTAAATAAATGTAATAATATTTCTATATCATTTATTATTTTGAGTTTGCATTGAGCTTTGGAATGCTTTTTAGACATGATACAGTCAAAAGAAGTCAAATCAGTTTTCAAGAAAATATAAGAATAAAGGTTAACAACAATGTATTTGACATTAACTGTTAGCTTTATCAGATTGTTTCAACAAAAAAAACTAAAATTCTACCAGAAAACCAGTATAAAAAACAGAAAATTACATTTGAGGAACAAGAACAGGTGTATTTTTTTTTTTTTAATTTTTGGAAAAAAAAAAAAGTTAAATTTAAAGTCAATGATTAAAATTACTGCAGATTGAATTAGTGAATAAAGGTTAACAGCAGTGTATTTGACATCAGTTGTTAGCTTAATCGGATTTTTTCAACAAAAAATTTAAAACTACATCATAAAACCAGTAGAAAAAACTGAAAATTACATTTGAGGAACAACAAGTGTATTTTGCCATTTTTGGGAAAAAAAAAAATCTTTTAAGATCAATGATTAAAATTATTGCAGATTAAATTAGTCTGTTACTTGATTATTTGACAGAAAATATCAGAAAATAGTCAAACATTAAACTAGAAATTTGCCAAAGATGAAGGGGATATTTTCAAAAGTATGACCGAAGAATTAATTTCCCCAAATAATCATTGAAAGTAAAGCGATGTTTGACGTTCTCATACTGGAGGAGCTGAAAATAAACTAAGAATGTTCCTTTAAAAAGCAACATTTCATGTTAATCAACTAAACCGTGTAGAAAAAAACCCTTCAGTGGTAAAACAGTGGTTTTCAAAGTAAGGACATGGAAGGGTACGCAAAAAAAAACAAAAAACACTATAATGTCTGAGAACTTTACTGTGACGGACATTTTGACATTTTACTGGTCAAATCTTCTACTCAGTTACTCATGGTGTGATCCAGATCCAGCTGAAGGTCTGTGGTCTTTTGTTGATCTGTCTTAAAGGTGGTGACGTAAAGAGAGCAGCTCCACTGTGAACCAGTAGGTGGGGGTAAAGGTCAAGGGCAGTTCCATCTGAACACACACTCCAACATGAATTGAACACACAATAACACATTTATGTAGCTTTTTTTTTTGTTTTGTTTTTTTACACCTCTCTGCTCTGATCACATATCTTTTAAACAGTGACAAACTAAATACATCACACTATACATCTACATTTATTTCATTTTTACAGTAAATGTACACAGTATATACATAAATAAATATATGTTTTTCTCTGTCAGTACTCAGGAGAATCAGATAGGAAGAAGTAAAAGTCAAGTTTGGTCGACTTTAGTTCTTCTTCTGTGTAAAAACCAAAACAGAGGCAGGTTCATTTGCTACAAAGGTGAAACTACCCCTCATTTCGTCCAGTTTTTCACATAGTTTTCCCTTTTTACACTCTGAATCCGAAGTGGACACATGTTGTAATGTTCACCATCATCAGGTTTTTGTCGTAGCTGGTTCTCACATTCTGGATATTTGGATACGATAGTTCCAAGTCCTGCACAGTCGTGACACTCTGAACTGTCCGCTCTGTCGTTCTGTTCATATATGAGACGGAGCAGCTTTATGGTAGATCCCTGGTGCCAGACCAGTTCCCGTATGTCCGGTTAAAGCAGTACTGGCCTCGCTGTACATGGAAGGTGGAGCGGTGGTCTTCTGTGGCCAGCAGGGGCAGCAGCGAGCCACAAACCTCCTCCAGGAATCCAGGGTTTTACTCGACCAGATCCAGACCCCTGAGGTGATGCCCACCACCAAGCACATGAAGTACTTGAGCATGAAGACGGCGTAGTCCGGACCCAGACCCAGACGCTGGCGCTCGGACAGGCAGGAGCAGGCCAGCGCTCTCTCCCATCCGGGCCGGTAGTGCTGCTCGTAGACCAGGCAGGCCACCACGATGGTAGCAGGGACCGTGTACAGCACCGTGAAGAGGCCGATCCGGATCATGAGCCGCTCCAGTTTGTCCGTCTTGGTGCCGCCTTGTTTAATGATGCTCCTGATGCGGAAGAGGGAAATGAAGCCGGCGAGTAAGAAAAGTGAGCCGGTGAAAAGGTAAACAACAAGAGGCGCGAGTACGAATCCTCTCAGGTTCTCTAGGTTCTGGTTCCCAACGTAGCAAATTCCTGCAACAGGGTCACCGTCGACGGAGCTGAGAGCCAGGACCACGATGGACTTGACGCTTGGGATGAGCCACGCAGCTAGGTGGAAGTACTGGGAGTACCCGGCGATGGCTTCGCTGCCCCACTTCATCCCCGCCGCCAGAAACCAGGTAAAGGACAGCACCACCCACCAGATGGAGCTGGCCATCCCAAAGAAGTACACCAACAAGAAGACCAGGGTGCAGAGGGCGGGACCAGTGGTGTCGTAGAGGATGTGGAGCTGGTCGCCGCCAATGCTACTGCTAGTGCCGCACGCCACTCGTTCATGACCCGCCACCAACCGGATGATGTAGCCCAAGGAGACGAAGAGGTAGCAGGTGGCCAGGAAGATGATGGGCCGCTCCGGGTACTTGAAACGCTCCATATCGATGAGAAAAGTTGCAACCGTCATCAGCGTGGAGATGAAGCAAAGCACCGACCAAAGTCCAATCCAGAAGCTGGTGAAGGCGCGTTCGTCAGCCGAGAAGTAGGGCTGGTGGCAGGGCTGGGCACAGTTGGGGAGGGGTCCGGTCTGGACCCGTCCATACAGGGTGTAGGAGTCCCTTTTGATTGCAACCAAAGGATCTCGACATCGACACTCCCTGTCACACTGAGGGGAGCTGGGGGGTCTGGTGCGTCCTTTGGGGGTGGGCTTGGGGAAAGAGGGAGCCAGAGTGGTGGTCTCGCTGCTGTTCTGGTCCATGCACAGGGTCTCATCGCCAAGCTCGGGCAGCTGCTCGCAGCTCATCCTCTCAGGCCACTCGAAGCCGTACTGGCTCATGAGAGGCGAGCAGCCCCGCTTAGCGCGTTCGCAAACCGAGCGACAGGGCGGCAGGGGCTTCTTGTAGTCGGGGAGACAGATGGGGGTGTACATGCTGCACAGGAAGAAGAGCAGGTCTGGAGAGCAGCGGATCCGGACCAGAGGCCAAAACTGGTGCACCTCCAGCCCCACCTCCTCCTGGGTGTCATGGTTAAACTGATTGGGCATGTACGTCAGGTTGTAGCCGATGCTCCTGCACATTGGTACGGTGATGGGTTCACAGACTAGATCCTTGGATGCTCCAAGTGAGAGACCCGGACCCCAGACCAGCAGCAGCATGAGGGGTCGCAGGAGCACCAGCCTCATCGTGGATACCATGGATCTTAAAACTATTTCAGACGAACAGGTGAAAGTAACCATACATATGAGTTTGTTCTAATGCAGGTTCAAGTTCATCTCAAAAACGTGGAAAAAAACATGATCTCCCCCTGAAAATATAGTTACAATAAAAAAATAAATCAACTGAACTAAAACCTGAACTAAAACATCAGAAGAAAAGTTTAACTGGTAAATCCAAAAAGGTGAGACTTTACTGTCAATCATTCACCACAGCTTGGAGAAAGTTCATCTCCTCTGGTCACGTTCCAATAAATTTAACGACCCTGTAACAATTTGACCAGCCCCGTTTTTGTCCGACGGTCCGAGAACGCCACAGAAACTGGCATCATGAAGCTCGAAACCAAAGAAAAAACAGAGTAAAACCTGTCCACGAAGGGTATATGTAATAAAAAAAAAAAATATATATATATTACAAAGTCTCTCCCGTGGAACCTGAGCCGTAAAATCCACTTGCCGTCTCCTCACAGGTTGCTTCAGTTTTCCTCCACATTGACTTATTTGTCCACAAAGTTGCACAGGTGTCCCCTTCTGCTCCTTCCGCGTGGAAACAGAATAAAACACAACACGACCTCTAATCCACGGAGAGGACAGTGAGTGGAAGCTGGTCCCGTGTGTCCAGGTGCGTGTGCGTGGGGCTGCAGCCCTCACCGACAGTCCAGGACGGAATAAAGTCCGACTGCGGAGACAGCACCTCCTCAAAGAGCGGAGAGCTGAGGCGTTCACGGACTGTCGGAGATGTCACTACGAAGAAGGAAAGGTCGCGAAAAGAAAAGAAAAACAAGAGATTAAACGAACGTAAATCTAAAGTTATTAAACGATACAGTTGAGAGGAAATTACTTTAGAGAATAATTACATATTAAACACACCAGACACTGGAATAAACACAGTTTCAGAGCCAAACACTGGCCTTGAACACACCGCATTACATCGAATTATTAAAGTAAGTTTTACACAAGGACTTTTTCAGCATACCTTTTTCTTTTCTTTTATAAGCCACGAGTTATACTATTTTTGTGTATGACTTTTGTTTAAATTATATTGCTCTAAAACGTAACATAATGCACCGCCCATTTGAACCCATATTAGTTTAGATTCAATTTATATCTCATAAATTTCTCTTTTCACGCACTTCTGTTCTGAGCTGCAGCTTGCTGAGACGTTTAAGAAAAAACTCCTACCTATCCATACCTGCACTTGAACGCAACAAGTTGCAGGCTGTTTATTTCTGACGTCCTGCAGTGGGAGGTCAGAGTTTACCAGGGGAACTTGAAGGTATCAGATGATGAGCGATGTCTCTCCGCCCACTCCCACACACACACACACACACACACACACACACACACACACACACACACACACACACACACACACACACACACAGTGGTCCCTACAGCCACATTTGCAGTGTTTCTGATTAAGTGGATACCTACTTACACATTTCATGGAGCTGTCATAACAGTCCAAAAAGAGGCTGAAAGTGTGTGGAGCTTTGTCACATCTCATATTTTATCATTTTTATCATTCCACTTCAACACACTGCACACATTGTTGACACTTGTTGCAGCAAAGTCCATCGCAGTTGCCATGTGGCCCATAATACTGCAGAAGTGGTGGATTATAGCAGTAGTTAAAGACCCAAAACAGATCTAAACGTTTAAAAATACATCTTAAATTGTCACAGATCTGTATTTCCATTGACTCTTCCACTATCAAAATACAGTGTCTTGTGTTTGTTGTGTTACATCATTTTTGTCTTGATGCATCTTTCACGTCATCGTCATCTTTTACACTGGTTTGTAGTGTCATGTCTTTGATGTCACGACTGTCTTGTCTTGTTCATTCTTCATTTGCATCTTGTTGCATCATTTACATCAGTGGTTCCCAACCTTTTTTGTCTTGTGACCCCATTTTAACATCACAAAATTCTAGCGACCCCAGACATTCAAAATTGAAACTTTTTTTTACCTCCGCCAAGGAGGTTATGTTTTTGCTGGCGTTAGTTTATCTGTCCATTTGTCTGTCTGTGTGCAAGATAACTCAAAAAGTTATGGACGGATTTGGATGAAAATTTCAGGAAATGTTGATACTGGCACAAGGAACAAATGATTAAATTTTGGTGGTGATCGGGGGGGTCACTGATCTGCCTTGGTGGAGGTCTGCGCTCTCCGAGTGTTTTTTAGTTTTTAACTAAAATTAATATGGTTTTGAAATAGTTTGCGATACTATGTTGCAAATAAATGTTAATTTTAGACGACATTTAGGCTATATACCACTGGCGGCTGCTTGTCGTTCAGACAGGGGAAGCTCATTGTCGGCTTACATCAAAAAAAAAAAAAAAAGTCAGGTTATTTAAACATAAATTCGGCCCTCCGTTCCTTTTTAAGAAAATGCTCAGTGACCTTATCTTACCAAATAGGCGTCTTTTCCAGGGACTGGACCAGTGTCCTCTGAATGTCCAGCAGAGCTGGGCTGCTTAGACGGCCTTGGCCCATTGTGTTGTGGGTGTAAGACTTCAGTCTTTTTAAACTAGAGATGCTCCTTTCACTCCGACCTAGCCGACAGTTTGATTGATTTAACTATCTACAAAACTATATTAAACTCGAACAAGAAATGATTAAATTATGTAACTGAAACAAGAAAACGCTGAAATTATGTTAAATTGAAACAAGGAAGTACAATGAGTGTTTTGTTTACAGTGCAAGAAATGAACGAGCAATTTTGTAGTGGTTTCTCTCTCGATTTCACAGCAGAATGCGCGACGGTATTAAACTGAACTGTGTCAGTGAAGGAGCAGATCTCAAACTAGCTGTCAATCAAATAGGATTCCGCCTTTCAACTGATCCTCCAATCAGCACATGGAATTCTGGCGTCCAGCCCGACTGAGCTCCGCCCACAGCTCAATTCACCTCCAGAGACGCCCAGCATCCGGGGGCGGGACAACATCGGGGCATTTATCCAATTAGCGTCCAGTTTTGAGGCAATGAAAAAAACTGTTCCACTCAGTCCCATTGAAGCCCATGGACTCCCGCCGTCTACGGGCAAATGCATTGGCCATAGATCATATGAGAAAACAGCGCAACAGGAATGTATGAGACGTGAACAACATCGCGTCCGTTGATTTGTGATAAAGCTGATTCTGAACGAACTCATCTTTGAGATGAACGTGTTCTAACACATTTGTAGTCAATAAAATGTCAACACAACCGTACATATTTAAACATTTAATTTTCGTGATTTTAGGGGAAGCTGAGCTTCCCTTGCAGTCTATGAGAAATCACTGCTATATACTGTAAATTATTATGGACGGAGGCAGAAAAGCCAGGTGTAGATTACTGGACAATTTTATTTTCCTTGGTCAGGATATGTACAGTCAGTCCAGCTTGGATTAACAAGGCTGACAATTAATACTGAACAAACAAGAACTCAAAGTATGAATAATAAAAGAGCTGCAGCATCTGAAACTGACCACAATGAACATTTGAAAGATAAACAGAACCACAGTGCTTCAGTTTCAGCTTCACAGTTTGTCATGTCTTTTATGGATTGTGATTGTCTCTCAACCCACCATGTATCTTTTATTAGTAAGTTTCTTTTTTATTTTTATCAGTTATTAGAAATTCCAGGTGACCCCATTTGAATTCCAGGTGACCTCACGTGGGTCCCGACCCCAAGGTTGAAAAACACTAATTTACATGTTTTAATCTTAAATCTTTTTTGTTATTTTTGTCATGAAACTTCTTTTTCAGCTGACACTTCTCTGCATGCCCCGTGGCTTTATCGAGGTTAACATGTAGAAACTCTTATTAGAATACTTTCTATTCGTTCTAATCAGGAATAAATCACTTCCTGAATTTTTCTCTGCCAATCAGAGGCCCAGTAAAAGCAGCTCCAGGACCAATACTGGGGCCTGTTTGGAAAACACAGAATTATGGGATAAGGCTTCACAAAATACATAAATACTAATTTAAAATCTGTACTTATTTTTCAGGTTTTAGGACTTGCCCAGTACTATACTATAACCAACAGTAGTTTTTAAGTATAACAGTATTTTCGTGCTATTATTAATAAACAGCCTGTTTTTAATATTTCTGTGGAATCTTGTTGTTGAACTTTTTAATATATTCTGCAATAAGATGACATGAAAACAACAAAAGCAGCAAATTTCAGCATCATTAACATCATATGCATCTTCATTGCGCCTCTTTTTCTGCTTCATCTTTTTTTTAAACCCATAAAGTCCCAAACATCCACCATCTACCAAAACCATCTACTGATGTAAAATGTTTAATACCTGTTGATCCACGAATCCTGACTTCAAGTGGTGATGTTGAATTATAAATAAACACTTAAGATCCCACAGACAACAAGAAAGGCCCTTGTTACAGTGTTTGTTTTGGCCATTCTCTGCATTTTAATTAAGGGAACAAATCTAGCAGAAAATGGCATTTTGACTCTGAATGTTTATGATCCACTCACTGTATATAAATGTGATGACTATTATAATCAATTTATAGATCCTCCTAAATTCCACTAAATCATAAACTGGAAGTAGCAGCAAAGAAAATACACTGAAACAAAATGCGAACCATATAATTTAACCCATAAAGAGCCAAACATCCACCGTTGACCAAAACCATCTACTAATCTTAAATGTTCAATACCTGTTGATCTAGTAATTTTATCAATACATGTAAATAATTGGTGTAAAATACAGTTTGTCATCTTTTCATGGTCATCAGATAATGACCCATTTGGACGTTCAGAGGCTTCATAGTGAACATGAAAACACTGTCATCTTAACATTGAGCCCATTTACCTGACCATAAAAATCCAATAACTGGGAGTAATCCGATAATTGCTGTAATCAGATTTAACTTTACATGCACTTCAGAAAAACCCTGGTTTACATGTTTCAGTCCATTATTTGATTTCTTTCGGAGTATGTAAGTACGTTATGACATAAGACGTACACTTCCTGTCATTTTCTAAACGTCTAGTCTTGTCTTGGTGACCATTGTAATGCCTACGGTGTTAGCGTTAGCTGTCCTTATATGGGAGGAGCTAATCATATTACAAAATAGGTTAGATGTTACTGCTGTCCTTCATTTCATTTCATTGTTTGTTGACCTTTTTCCTTAGGCTCACGGTGTCACTGCATAAGTTCCGTTTATATATATACTTTTTTTTTTTTTTTTTTTACACATGTACAGATGTAAAAAATAAAAGAAATCAGACTGACCTGTATACTTGCATGAAGACATCAGAGTATTGGGAGAGGTGTGTTAATCTGATTTCTCATAATCAGATTACTGCCATTATTGGATAAAGACCATCAGATTATCCTGTTTACATGATCACTTGAATAATCTGACAACTCCAGAAATCGGATAATGATCAGAGTATGGGTGAGGATGTAAACAGGCTCACTAATTCACCAGTAAAACCCACAGAGTTGGATCAATGACAGTGGATGGAGACACCTGGTTTATGTTCAGTTATTGATAGATTTGACTGAAAATGTCACTTTTTCTTCAGTTCATTCCTGTTTCTGATATAATAACCTTCAACTTTAATTTGACCTTTAATGAACATCTACATGATCAATAAGTTAAATACAGGAAAATACATGATTGTCACTGAAAAACAAAACAAAGAGGGTAATATTACAATAAATGGTGATAAATCACTCAAGAAATATTAAATATAGAGAAAAATTCATTTGGGAACTGCCACAAAAGCAGCACTGGCTCTTTTTGGGTTAATCTTCCTCAACTGCTTCTCTTTCATCTTTAAGGAATACAAAGAACAAAACACTATATATGTGTGTTTAAGCTCTTTAGAGTAGTTCATACAATGTGATACTGTATGTATCATGTACTTCCTTGAATGATATCAATACATTAGGAATAATCAGTTATAGAACATAATGTATGTGTAAGAAAGAACTTGTATTATCTAATAATAATATAGTCACTGGGTCCACGAGTATCAATGGACGATAAGTGAAACTAAAAGGAACCATCGTATGAATGAATCAGTGGAGCCTGATGTCTGAGTCAGTGTCTCTAACCCCCACGCAAACACACACACGGTGCCATATGAAACAATGGACAAGGGTCACAACGTCTGTGAGGGACAAAGGTCTCAGAGGGTGTGTTTAGTGGTGATGGTGTGTGTGCTCAACATATCAGCTAAGACAAGTCCCCCCCCGGTCTGATTTACCCTCACTCAGGTTACTTTGATAAATGAGGGCAAACAGTGAGGAATTGATGTGTAAAGGCTGCACGGCATCAATCCCATGTGTACACACACACACACACACACACACACACACACACACACACTCATGTGGTTACCTGTGGTGATTTTCCCAGGTGCCGGGCCTGTTTGACCAAGACTTAGAGGAGAACACAATGAGACAGGACCTGTAACACCGGCGGACCTGGTAACCACGGGATACATACTACACCTGTGATGATATGGAGTGTTTATCATTCAAAAATCAGCTGGGAAAAAATTTTTAAAAATAAATGAAAAGTATCTTTTCAATGAAGCTGTGTCCATAATGAACAGGGTTTGTATGGGTGCTTGAAATCCTTGAAAATGCTTGAATTTCAATGTTGTGTTTTCAAAATCTGAAAAGTGCTTGAATTTTATTTTAAGGGCTTGAAAGTGTTTACAATTATAACTCTGTGATGTGATTTATTGATTTTTAATATTAACTCAAGCCAAACCTACAGAGAGGTGGTACAGTTTGAAAAATAAAATAAAATTAGCAGGTGTTCTCAGCTCGACTCCAGGAACATTTTTAAAATAATATTTGGCTCAATGCAAGTATTCTTTTTTTTTGACATTTTTTTATTGGATTTTCATACACACATGGTAATATCTAACATGTACAATATTTCCAAGTGTTCTAGTTGAAAGGTAATAGACAGCTGTCTTTATACAGTGTATTTTAAGAACAACAATTTTAATCTAACCTAAACGGCTTCTGTGAATGAACTATAACGGCGTTTTTCAACCTTGGGGTTGGGACCCCACGTGGGGTCGCCTGGAATTCAAATGGGGTTGCCCGATATTTCTAGTAATTGATAAAAAATAAAATAAATTTACTAATAAAAAGTATATGGTGAGTTGACAGAGACAATCCCAATCTATAAAAGACATGACAAAGTGTGAAGCTGAAACTGAAGCACTGTGGTACTGTTTATTCTCAGATGTTCATTGTGGTCGGTTTCAGATGCTGCAGCTCTTTCATAATTCATAGTTTGAGTTACTGTTTGTTCAGTATTAATTGTCAGCCTTGTAAATCCAAGCTGGACTGACTGTACATATCCTGACCAAGGAAAATAAAATTGTCCAGTAATCTACACCTGGCTTTTCTGCCTCCGTCCATAATAATATACATTATATAGACTAAATGTTGTCTAAAATTAATGTTTATTTTCAACATAGTATAGCAAACTATTACATGATCAAAAATAAATAAATTTTGGCCAAAAAAAAAAAGTCTCTATTGAATGTCTGGGGTTGCCAGAAATTTGTGATGTTGAAATGGGGTCACGAGACAAAAATGGTTGGGAACCACTGAACTATAATAAGCCATTATCTATTCCCACCCACCATTGAAAGAAAAGACAGAATAAAACAAAACATAAAAAAATATAGTTAAAAAAAACCACAAAACAAAACAAAAAACACAAAGCAAGTATTCTTGAAGAACACCAAATGGCCTCCCTTTTTTCTAAATTTTTTGTTATTATGAAACATGATTTTAGGTGTTTATAGCACAGTAGAATGTACAACATTGTGATAATAAGCGAAAATGTAGTATATGTAGTACTTACTAGTATATGTAGTGGATATATGTATTCCTGTAGATATGGATTTGACCCCAGTGATAAGGTGCTGCGCTGGAAAAATCTGAAAATGACCCTTAAAAGTGCTTGAATTTGACCTTGAAAAATGTGTGCAAACCCTGAATGAAGTGTTCAACACAGAAACAAAAAACTGAGCAAGACTAATGTGAGACTTTTCACAACGGACTTTATAATTCCACCTTAGATCTGTATTTACTTTTTACCTTTTTTTTTTTAAGTTCCTCCTCCCACCAGATTTCACCTACTACAGCAGGGATGTCAAATCTACGGCCCAGGGGCCTAAACTGGCCCACCACAGGGTCTAATCTGGTCCATGGGATGAATTTGTGAAAGGTCAAAATTACACTGAACTATACTGAACTCAATCAGGGACCATATAAAGCGTTACTTTGGTCTCAAGTGGGTTGAACTAGTCAAATAAAACACTAAAATAATAATAATAATAATAATCTATAACTAATGACAGCTCCTCTTTGTTGTAGTGTAAAGGCACAATATTGGAGGCATAACTTAAAATTGCATGTTTATACTTCCCATCCAACCACAATCAAATTCATTCTATCTGGTGGCGTGATTTATCTGGATAATTTTTTTTTTATCTGAAGGATGACGAATGAAAACAAGCTGAAATGAAATAGGAGTAACAAGGCTATTTTTAAAATGTAAGGAGCAGAAGGAAAAAATTGACTGAAAAATAATTACTCCAGTAAAGTATACAGTCGCGGAAAAAATTATTAGACCATCAAAATCATATAAAACAATGGTTATGCAATCAGGTACTAACTCCTGTGTGTATCATGTGACTAAAACAGACAGAAAAGAAAACAGAATGCCTAAAACACTGTTTTTGTCAGTACAATGCTATAGATATTGATGTAAGAACTGAAGTGATTTTGGTTGTTATCAAGAAAACATGGAAAATGGATAAATGTCAGCTCTGAAATTAAACTCTTATGAGCTATTTTTCTTGTTATCATTATATTCGTCCAAACAAATGTAGCTTTAGTTGTACCAGGCATTAAAATGAACAAGAAATTGAAGAAAACAAGGGTGGTCTAATATTTTTTCTGCAACTGTAGCTAGTAAATATAAAGCAGCAAAAAAGTACTTTAAAGGTATTTAAGTACCTTAAAATGTTATTCAAGTACACTTTCCATCGCTGTCTCTGACCTTATGGTAGAGCCAGATTAATCATCACATATTCAACAAAACTGAACGTAATTTAGCTGTTTAAGGACAAGATACAGTCTACTCTCGTTATACCGCCAACTTCCGTTCACGGCCAAATTGGCGGTATGGCGAAAATGGCGTTACAACGGGTTGCGTCCATAATGTGCATGTCTTTACTATATGATGTCTATGCTGCCTCCGTTAACCCGTTCTAATTGCGTTTCTAAATAAATCTTGATTCTGTTATGTTGTAAGGGATCATTTAAAGTGGGGAAACATTTTAAGCATTATTATACCGTGTTGGGAAATGACACCCCATCATCTTGAGGCTTTGGCTTAATCCCACGTCCTCTTCCCGACATCCTGACCTACTGAGTGTTCTGCGATAAATGAACGGTGGCCGTTCCGTAGACCTACTCGTAGCTTGTCGCGATCAGCGTCTGGCGCGTTTGTTTCAGTGCATTGTTAAAATTTATGTGTACTCGATGGCAATCACGCTGGCGGTATAACGGTCGGGAAATCAATGGTATAAGTGTTGTTTGTGCATGGAACTGGGCTGGCGGATGGCGATAGGCGGAAATGGCGGTAGCTAATGGAATAATGCATTGGGGATTTTTGTGCAATGGTTTTGGTCGGCGGTGAGCGAAAATGGCGGTATAACGGCGGGCGGTTTAACGAGAGTAGACTGTATAGCTTATGAATAAAATAAAAGTGTTCATAAAGAAGCTGGACAAGAAACGGAAGAAAACAAGGGTGGTCTAATAATTTTTTCCGCAACTGTAGATAACCAAAATTTCTACTTAAGTAAGATAAAAAAAAAAAAGTGTTGGTACTTCGTTACTTGACACCTCTGCTCAAGTAGGATGTTAATATGTTCTCTCTGCAGAATAAAAACTCTAAATATCTGGACATCAATCAATCAATCAATCAATCAAATTTTATTTATATAGCGCCAAATCATTACAAAAGTTATCTCATGACACTTTACATATAGAGTTGGTCAAAACCAGACTCTAAGCCAATTTACAGAAACCCAACAGAATCCTCCAGGAGCAAACACTAGTGACTGGTGACAGTGGAAGGAAAAACTTCCCTTTAACAGCAGAAACCTGGAGCAGACACAGACTCCTGGAGGATGGCCGTCTGCCTTGACCAGTTGGGGTTAAAGAGAGAGAGTAAAAGGGGAGAAAAGAGAGAGCGATAGATAGAGAGAGACTGGGGGAGAGGGGGAGAAGGGGGAAGGTAGGGGGAGAGACATGGATGCAGTTGATGCACAGATAACTGAACTAGAACATCTATGGAACTATATAATAAACACTATCATAACTATATGGACAAGTGAGTGATGACGATGAAGGAGGAGAGAGGCAGGACCACAGCAGCAGGTCCAGAGATGATCCAGGGAAAACCTGTGATGATCCTGGGAAAACCTGTGATGATCCTGGGAAAACCTGTGAGCCAATAAAGCACAGAGACTCCGGGGAAGAAGTCAAGTCAGTAACATGTATTCACTGCGGCGTAAATAGAAGAGAAAATTTGGAGAGAAAAGGTCAGGGAGAAAGAGGAGCAGAGAGGAGGTCATAGAGGAGGAGGAGCAGAATGGAGCTCAGTGTATTCAGATGAGTCTCCATCAGTCTAAGCCTAGAGCAGCAGAACTAAAAGCAGCCTGAGGTGCCCTAACTATAGGATTCATCAAAAAGGAACATTTTTAACCTACTCTTAAACATACCGAGGGTGTCTGCCTCCCGGACCGAGGCAGGGAGGTGGTTCCTTAAACATGTGACTTGTTCCATATGTGGCAGGAGGATTTGCGCCTCCTTTCCCCCCGTGTGCCAAATGGGCACTGATTGAAGGGAGGCGCTACGCGCTGTATATATACGCAGGTGCAACTACTCTCTTTTTCTCTCTTCCTCATCAGCAGCAGCGTTGGCCGTGTGGCGTTTCTTTTTAAAATCCAGTGTAACGCTGGCGGCTGGTCGGCGAAGCTGAGAAGTGCGACTGATGTCTTGAGCAGCGTGTGGAAGCGCGTTTCCCTGTTGGTGTCTAATCAGGTGTATGTACACCGTGTGGTGAAGCCGGGTTTAAAAATTCCATTCTACACATAACGTGACTATGGAGCCGGCGCACATCCCCAGAGTCCACCACCGCATTTTCCCTCTCCCTCCTGAAGCACTGCTGTTCTGGCCGTTTGGATTGACTTTTATGATTTTATTTTAATCTCACATCCGTGGCCTCCGTGCGGAGCAACACGGATGCGCCATTCCCCTCTTTGGGCGTTCCCTTCTTTTCATTTAGTTCAATTGCTTCCGTTGTGTTAAGTTTGTTTGTTTGTTTGTTTGTTTGTTTGTGTTATATTGAATTGGTTCCGTTGAATCTTTTGTTACATTGTCTTCGTTTTGTTTTGTGCTAGTGTATTATTGGGTTGTGTTTATTATAATTGTATGTATTCCATTTGTTATATTGTGTTTCACTGAATTTTGGTTTATTGTGTTTCTCTTTTTTTTGTATGGTTAATTTGCTTATTATACTGCATTTTTCTGTTTAGTGTTTGTTTATTCTTAGTTTGTCATTGTGTTTTGTTTAATTTTGTGTATTATAGTTTGATTAATTGTTTTTTTTTTTCTTTACTTTAGTTGAGGGGTTGGGGGCACCACGTGGCCTTTTTAAAAAAAATTGTTTTCTCTTTTCTTTTGAACAGGTGCTGTGGGCCTAGGGCGGCAGCGTGATCCCTGGTGGTGGATTTTTCTTCACAAGCTTCCAGTTTTTGTTGGTGTGCAGTTTCACGGGTGTTGGTTTGCGGTCCCCTTTTCATATTTTGTTGGATCCCTGCCGTAGTGGTAAGCCCCGGCCCTGTTCACCTGTATGGGCCACGTGCTAGCTTTTTAATTACTAGTTTTTTTAGTAGCAGTCTTTTAATAATATTTTGTTCAATAAATTGTTTTAAATCGAAACCGTCTATTCCCCTGTGGTATTTTTGAAATTTGAACCTGTGAGCCCTCTTACTAATTTCCTGGGGTGCAATTCCCCAGGTGGCGTTGTCACCCGACTTCCCTGCACTCTTTCTCTCACCACACATACAATTCTTTACCTTCCCTTCATTAGGCAGTTGTTTTTCTTTTAAAGAGCTTGTGTGCTAATGTGAAGTTCATCATTTGCTTATTTTAACTGACCCTGTTTCTAGGCTACTGCAGCTAGTGTTGCACACTGTTGGAACTGTAGAGGAGCAGAGGAGAGGCACTAAAGAACTTAGGAGCATGTCTGTGGCTTTTCCTCTAGATCCAAATGTACAGACTGTGATGGATGATCGAGTCAGTAGCTTAGGAATGTTGAGTGAGGAGGAAGCTAACATGACTCTGCACAACACAGACTCCAACAGTGACTTCAGGTAAGCACTATGAAAGCCTGGCTCTGTTATATTTGAACAAAACCATGTCTCTATGACAGTCGACTTTAACCCATAAAAACCCAGTGTTATTTTAATGGCTGTTCCCAAATCAATTTTTCCTCTAGATTTCACAGTTCTTAAATGATTTACCACCATTTGTTATAATGCTATCCTCTGGAATGTGTGTGTTTGTGTGTTGTTTTTTTTTTTTTAATTATTATTTTTTTTTATTTTATTTACTGATCATGTAGATCAGGGGTGTCAAACTCATTTTAGTTCAGGGGCCACATTCAGCTAAATTTGATCTGAAGTGGACTGAACAAGTAAAATAATAACATAATAATATATAAATAATGTCAACTCCAAACTTTTCTGTGTTTTAGAGTGAAAAAAGTAAATTTACATTATGAACAGGTTTACATCTACAAGCTATCCTTTCAAAAGATGTGAATAACATGAACAAACTGAAAACATAAGTGTAATTTTAACAATATTCTGCCTCAGTTTATCATTGACACATGTACATTATAATTTACAGATCACAGTGGATCTACAAACACACAAAACATTTAGTAACAGACAGACTGTTGTTAAAATTGTACTTGCTTCTCTTAAGACATTTCAAGTTATTCTCTTTTTTTTTTTTTTTTTTTTTGCAACATTATACTTTGTTTTAGTGTAAATACATGAAAATATTTACATTTACAGAGAAGAATTTGGAGTTGTCATTATTTCTATGTTATGATGATAGTATTTTACTGAACCCTGCCCACTTGAGATTGAATTGGTCTGAATATGGAACCTGAACTAAAAGGATTGTTAATAACTTAGTGTAATTTTTACATTTCACAAATTCATCCCAAGGGCCGGACTGGACCCTTTGGCGGGCCGGATTTGGCCCCCGGGCAGCATGTTTGACACCTGTGATGTAGATGTTCACTGAAGCATAGATGAAAGTTGGGGGTTATTATAACAGAAACAGAGAAAACTGAAGAAAAAGTGACTTTTTCAGTCAAATCTCTCATTAACTGAACATAAACCAAGTGTCTCCATCCACTGTCGTTGATCCAACTCCATGAGTTTTGGGTCATCAGATATGACCCATTTGGATGTTCAGAGGCTCCGTAGTTACCGTGGAAATGCCGTCATATTCTACAACATTGATTCACCAGTAAAACCCATGGAGTTGGATCAATGACAGTGGATGAACACACTGGGTTTATCAATCAATGTTGCACTTCTCATGCAAACAGAGTGCAACACAAAGTGCTTCACACAATAGTAACAATAAAACACAAGCACACACATTAGGATAGACTTTGTAGTGGTAAAGGCTAAAATAAGAACAGCCATCATAAAAAAAAAGGACTAGCATGAGTAAGGAAACACCAGAGGCAGGATGAAAATTGAAAATAAATGACAAAAAATGTCAGTCAACCAATAAATATGTAAATGAATAAGATCAAATAAGATAAAATAAAATAAATAACAAAATAGATGAATATACCAACTTGAAAACAGATTAATAAAACTGAAGGAATAGATGAATACACAATACTTGTTATAAATACAAAATAATTACAGAGATAAGTTTAATTAAAAGCCAAGCTAAAGGGGTAGGTCTTGAGTTTGCTTTTAAAAACGTCAACATGCTCAGTTAATGATATCTATTTTACTGAAAACTAGTGGCATTGTACCCGTGGTGCCATTGTACGATAGCATGAGAGGCTAAAATCGCTCAGCATACCTCACAACATCTGAATACGGACATACAATTCTGCCTAGTAGATAGTCAGGTAATGTTTCTGTTGATATGATGAGTTTGGTGCCAATCGGGCCTTTGAAGGCTGAGGAAAATCTGTACAAACGCCCTCCTGTGCTGCAACATCGATGGGACACAGAACGTGCATTATATAATAGGATAGGATGTGACTTTTTCTTCAGTTTTTTCTGTTTTTGATGTAACTGCCAACTTTAATCTGAGCTTTAATGAACATCTACATCATCACTGAATTAAATATAGAAAAGTACATCATTTAAACTGAAAAAACACAAAATACAGAGGATAATATTATAATAAATGGTGATAAATCACTTAAGAACAGTCAAATATGCTCGCTCACGTGATCCAAGATGGCAGCGTGTCTTTTGTTTTATTCAGTGTTTGTCTGTGTTTAATCTGTTTTATTTCATAGTTTGACTCGTCCTGTAAATTATTGTATGTTGTAACTGTATGGTGTAACTGTGTGTTGTATTTCATGCTGCCTCTTGGCCAGGACTCCCTTGGAAAAGAGGTTCTTAATCTCAATGGGATCTTTTAACCAGGTTAAATAAAGGTTAAATAAAAAAATAAATAAATAAAATGTAGAGGAAAAAAATATTTTAGAAGTGCCACAAAAGTAGTACTGGGTCCTTTTGGGTTAAAAAAAAGAAAATGCTGTAAATTTCCCACTTTTTTACAGTAATCTCATAGTTTAATCAGTGACTAAACTTAATTCTAATTTTTTTTCTGTCCCAACCTCAAAACTGTGTCTAGATTTTGCATTGAATGAATCCTCATTTAGATTCTGTTTAGACAAATATGTGTTTTTCTTTTTTTTTTTTTTTGGTAACTCTTACAAATGACAAGAAGACATTTTAACAAGGATGTGAGCTGTAACACAGGGTATGTAGCCTTTATCGCTGACAAAAGCCCAGAGTGAGCTGAAAGCCGCTGAAAGCCTGGACGTGGCCAAACGAGGCCCTGAACAAGCAGGTCAGCGGGAACACGGGGGCCCTGCCGGCTTTTGTGTCGCAGCTCACTAAATGTCAGGTGGGTCCCCTGTGTGTGTGTGTGTGTGTGTGTGTGTGTGTGTGTGTGTGTGTGTGCGTGTCCTCCTCCTCTCATGTTGGGAGAGTGGAGGCCCGGCTGTCCCTCCTCTGCAACCGTCACCCTCCTCCTCCTCCTCTTCTCTTTTTCTTCCCCTGTCCTCTTTTCCTCCTTAAACTGTCTTTTGTTTTCATTTTCGTTGGCATTTCTGCTCCGTCGTTGTTCGAGGCCCTAAATGAGTCTTGACTGGCCTGCGGGCCACTGGAGAAGCACAAAGGACTTCGTTCTACTCGCTACAGTTGATCCATTGTGGGCGTCCCACAATGCACTAATTGGCGATGACAATTAAGCGCGGTCGACACTCAGCTTCAATTTGCCCGCTGCTCGACATACATCACAGGCAAATGATTCAGCCTGCGAGCTCCTTTCTCCCCCCACACAATATACAGACTCACTCAGCCAGGTCTATGTGCACCTTGATGAAGCAGTGTGTGTGTGTGTGTGTGTGTGTGTTTGTGTGTGTGTGTTCACAACCTGACAACCAGCCACACACCCTCATGTCATCTGTGGATACGATTAGAAACACAGAATGAAATGGAAACACTGGCAATTCCACTAAAATCCACTTGTAGTAAGTGTTGCGACGCTTGTCCAGTCATCCTGTTAAAATGATGACTAGTAAAAGAATGGGTTTGTTTGAAGTCAACCCAAGATATTCACCGTATGCAATATCTGCTACAATCAGTATGTGTGTCAAAAAAGAAGATGCAAACTAATGTTTATGTTTTTTACGTTTACATTTATGCATTTGGCAGACGCTTTTTTCCAAAGCAACTTACAAGGGAAAAACCAAAAATACAAGAAAAATACAGGAATAAAGACATAAAACAGCTGTACAATTAAATTAAAACAGTGTCGTACAGAAGAATAAAAAAGCAAAATGATAGACTAAAATACGAGAATAGATCAAAAAGACATAAAAACAGCTGTACAATTAAAAACAGTGAACTAAAAATACCAAGTAAAACATCACAATAAACATAATAATACATTTAAAATGGAATGTTTGAAAGTGCTGGGACAGGAGGTGCTCTCTGAAGAGCTGGGTCTTCAAGAACTTCTTGAAGATAGGCAGGGACGCCCCTGTTCTGGTAGTGTTTGGTTTTTATCTTAAATACCTGTTGTGAAGCACAGTGAGTCTACCTTGTGCATGAAATGTGCTCTATAAACAAAGCTGAATTGAATTAAAGTTTAATGGGACATTTTTCTTCTTTGTTTGTACATTGTGTCTTATTACCTCCGCCAAGGAGGTTATGTTTTTGCCAGGGTTTGTTTGTTTGTCTGTCTGTTTGTTTGTTTGTCTGTTTGTTTGTTTGTTTGTTTGTTTGTCTGTCCGTTAGTGTGCAACATAACTCAAAAAGTTATGGACAGATTTGGATGAAATTTTTAGGGTTTGTTGGAAATGGGATAAGGAAGAAATAATTAAATTTTGGTGGTGATCGGGGGTGGGGGGGCCCACGGGTGGGGGGGCCACTGATCGTTAGTGTGCAACATAACTCAAAAAGTTATGGACAGATTTGGATGAAATTTTCAGCGTTTGTTGGAAGTGGGATAAAGAAGAAATGATTAAATTTTGGTGGTGATCGGGGGTGGGGGGGCCCACGGGGGGGGCCACTGATCAGCCTTGGCGGAGGTCTGCGCTCTCCGAGTGCTTCTAGTTTTAAGTGTGATGAGATATTTTGGCTAGAAATGAGAAAAATACACTTGGTAAGATTTATATGTTTGCAGTGCATGCACCATCCCATACACTGCAATTCATACTGTTACTATAACTTTACTGTTCCTGATAAACCTGATCTGCACTAACATGTTTGAGTGCAAATCATTTGCTAGTTATTGTTACTAAACTGTAATTAACAATTTTATTTTTTTTTTTGCATATTATTTCCATGAATGAGTAATGACTAGTTTTTGTGTTTGTTAAAATGTGAGAAAATATTGGATTGGCTGCATTAAAAATGTTTTAATTTCATAGTTTTCACACATTTCATCAGTAAATAAATTTCCTTGCTTCAAAAAATTAAATCCGTGGTGTCCAGCTGAGTAGACATTTTTGCAATTCCATGAAAAATGGTTCATAAAAACAACTTCAATTGCATTTTTTTTAATGCCTAGAGGAATAAAAACACTCAGGAAAAAAAATCTTGATTGAAGCTCTCATAATTCATGCATGAAAGGGTTTATGTGTATTGTTGCTAAAACACAATTTTTGAAATTACAACCATCTGTCTGTAAAACTCAGTGACTTTGGTGCCAAAATGAAGCCAATATAGACAAATCTTACAGCTGTGATTCAATGTAAGTCAATGGGAGCTTTGACTCCCATTCATTCATAAACTGACTGTTGATGTCACAGAGGCTTCAGCCACTGTTTACATACATATAGTGGTCCTGATCCCAATGTTACCTGGTTGTACACTGTAAAAATCTAAATCTTACCAAGTGTATTTTTGTCATTTCTAGTCAAAATATTTCATCACACTTAAAATAAGACTTCATCACCTAAAGGGGAACTTTTCAGTGAGATATGAGAACTTATTTTTTGGCAATAGATCTGGAAAATCTAATTTCAAGAAATTTTACCAAGATAATTTCCACTTGTTCCATTTGCAGATTGTTTTGCTTGATTCAAGATTTTTTTTTCTTAATTCAAGCTAAAAATCTGCCAATGGAACAAGTGAAAATTATCTTGGTAAAATTTCTTGAAATAAGATTTTCAACATCTATTGTCTAAAAATAAGTTCTTATATCTCACTGAAAAGTTACTCTTTAGGTGATTATGCCTTATTTTAAGTGTGATGAGATATTTTGACTAGAAATAAGAAAAATACATTTGATAAGATTTGGATTTTTTCCAGTGTATTTCAATGGAGTATTATAGTGTCTGAGAATTGGACAGGTGATAGATGACTGAGCGTGGCAGTTTTCAGCAAAAAAAAAAAAAAAAAAAAAAACATACACAGATTTTTCATTTTGACTGATGTGTCTAATAATAATCATGCATCATTATCTCCAAAAGTGTTCCTGACTTGGTGAGCATATGGTTTAACGTACATAATCAACAAATTCTGTAACTGTACCAGAAGTACTCATTGTTATGGTCTTGGCAAAAAACTGCTTTCTTGTTGAGATGAACTGATCTGACCCGTGTGTGTGTGAAGCTGCAGTTGTGTACATGTGGAAACGTCCCTGCAGTCTGGTTCATACTGGACAAACAAAAGGAGCTTTAAACAGCACATATCTGAGCGTTACACTGTAGAGTGTATACAAAGCATGGGTTATGCCACTGCCTCACATTACACACAGACAAACCACAAATCTGAAGCATCATTGAAGTTCTGGGAAATCAAAGAAGTCTCCCCCTGTACAAGTGGGGTGATACGATGAACCCACCACCCCACAGACGGACAGATTAGATTCAGAGTCTTAATACAGAGGCGCCCTGTTGCTTCAAGGAACAGCTGATTCGATCATGTCTGTGTCATATTTATATCCAGTAGATTTACAACCTGGTCAAACTAGATACAGTTACAGTGTTTTATTTTCTTTTGTGTTTACTTGAGGTGATAAGAATAAATGCACATGAATAAATTCAGACTTAGACAACATTTAATCACACAACTGATCAGCTGACTGATCAGCTGTTTGCTGTGTTTTCCCAGATATTCTGATAAACTGTGAAAATACTTCTGGTTCAACAGGTTATTTCAGTGGTTCCTAACCTTTTTTGGCTTGTGACCCCATTTTAACATCACAAATTTCTGGCGACTGGCCGCCATTGATTTCATTTCAACAGTCAAAATAGTTCTTCGTCTTTTGTTAAATCAAGTAACCATTGATCAATATTTTTCACCATTCTTTCATTCATTCTTCATAGTGAAGTGAAAACTATATTAACCCTCTCATGCACAAATTATGAGAACCTTAATCAAAATTATTTTCTGAGTGTTTTTATCCCTCTTTAAGCATGAAAAAAACAATGCGATTGAAAATTTTCTTCTGAAAAATAAATAATAAAAAAAATAAAAAATAATTTTTAAAAATTAAAAAATACATAAAAAATAATGAAAAAAAAAAAAAAAATTCTATGAACTTATTTTTCATGAAGTTGCAAAAATGTCCACTCAGCTGGACACCACATGTTTAATTTTTGACGCACAGAAACATGTATTTACTGATATATTACGTGAAAACTATGGGGAGGGCTTGTGATTCTGGGGGTTTATGCTCAGGAGAGATCTACATATGGTTACCAATTCATGTCAGAAAAGATATGTAGTGTCTTAAAACTTTAATAAAGTGTAAAAAAAACAAAAAAACAAAACAAAACAAAAAAACGAAAAGAACAACAAAATTCATGAACATACAAGAGAACAGCTATAGAATAGATGTCCACTGTAGTGACCAGTATGCATGAAAGGGTTAACCATTTCATGCATAGTGGTCACTCCAGTGGACAGTTATTCTCCAGCTGTTCTCTTGTACATTTATGGGTTTTGTTGTTTTAGTTCCATGTCAACCAACACAGTGGACACTTATGCATCATCCCATACACTGACATTCATCCCATTACTGTAACTTTCCTGATCTTTTATCTAAATCAATTGCAAATTGTTATTAGACTGTAATTTATAGAGTTTGTTCGTTTTTTTTATCAAAAAGTTGTTTTTTTAATCAAAAAGTTGTTTTTTTAATCAAAAAGTTGTTTTTTTTTTTGTGTGCATATTATCTGAGTGAGTAATAACTCGTATTATAGTATGTTCAAATGTGAGAAAACATCAGATTAGCAGCATTAACCTTCTGAGACCCAGGAAAGCAAAAATTGTAGCTTTTTTCCATTAAACAATAGTCTTGATTGGAAACTGCACAATGCAACAGTTTTTTTTTTGTTTCCAGATACATTTTTTAAATTTATTTATTTATTTATTTATGGACAGCATTTTTTAAGTAAAACAGTCAAACTTTTGTCCCCTACAGAGGACAAAAATGCATTGCTGGGTCTCAGGTTAAAACTGTTTTTATTTCATATTTTTCACACAGTATGCCAGTAAATGCATGTTTCTTTGCTTCAAAAATTAAACGCATGGTGTTCAGATGAGTGGACATTTTTGGAACTTCATGAAAAATAGGTTCATAAAAAAAAAAAGAAAAAAGAAAAAAAAAATCAATCACATTATTTTTTTTCACACCTAAAGAGGAATAAAACCACTTAGGAAAAAAAAAATCTTGATTAATGTTCTCATAATTCATGCATGAAAGTGTTAATAAAGACCAAAATAACCCACACACATGCACTGTTAAGAAGTTTGTCTTTATTGGCGTCAGTGGCTGAAACAAAACCAGACAGAAGGGAGGGCTGATCAAATCAAACAACCAACTCCCTGGACTTGCATAAGAGTTTGGCTGCAATGGGAAAAAAAACAACAACAAAAAACAGACAAAAAAACAAGAATAAATTAAAAAGTGCAAACATAAGAGAGAAGAGTTTCAGTCCGGTTACTGTAATTAAATACTGTACAACACCTTCATCTCTGAACACATCAAGTAAAACATACTGCAGTTATCATCATGTGCTTGTAACATAAAGGACATTTCCTGTGTTTAGGACATTAAAGTTCTGTTGTATTCAAAAAAAAAAATAAATAAATGAAAGGAGGTTAGCGGGTAAAGTGGATTATTAAAATCCCCTGAAGGAAAAAAAAACATTGTTGAACAGTTCTTGACTTTTCCATCTTCATGTTCAAGAAAAAAGCTGAAAAAACATCAACTGCTTAACCCAACCTAAACTTTTAGTTGTGAGAATGATTGAGGACAAAGTGAATAAAGCAAATAAACTCATCAGAGACAAACAATGAAACAAGTCGACAACTTATGGAGCAAAGCAAATGTCAGAGGTGTGACAGCGTTAGCTTCAGGCTAACAGCTTGTTACAGTACTGAATTACACAAAAATACATTATATACTGAATATTATCAGGTTAAACCTATTTAGTGCATTTCTCCATTTCCCTGTTTCATACAGTTTTGATGCTACATTGGATGTTTTCAGCAGTACTGTATGTAACACAGATTAGCTTTGGATGGAAAAAAGATGAAGATGCTTCACATTTTACCATTAAAACCCCTTTTTTTTTTTTTTTTACTACCTTCATGTTTTACTACTCAGTGATAGTAAAAATGAAATGAATGAGTAGTTTCTGTCACTGTACTTAATGAGAATTCGATAAGAACACTGATAACATTGATGTCTGTATGGTAAATGCAAAACTACAGACAGCGGTAGCTTAGCTTAGCTGTTAGCCTTTAGAACCAGCCCTGCTAACCAGCATTAAACCAATTTTTCAGCATCTCTGAAGCTCAACAATTAACTAAATATGTCTGTAGTAGTTATTAAAACAAATACTTTTGGCATTTTGTGACATTAATGTTCCTGTTGTATTTTGCAGGTTGCTAATCTTCACCTGCCAAGCCCAGAAAACATTTAGCGTATACTAGCATGTCATTAGCAAACTGTTCAGACATAAAAATAAAGTAGAAATAATATTTATTAGTGACTCTGAAGTGTTGTCAGGCAATTTTAGCCACATTTGGACAGAGCCAAGCCAGTTATCGCCTTGTTTTCAATCTTAATTTTAAGCTAACCAGCTAAAGAAAAGCTAAAATACAATAAGCTTAGTTAGCTTAGTTTTACATTATTGCGGAAACACATTTGTAAACAGTGCAATCTAACAAATCTAAACATAACTCATATAATCTCAAAAGTACAACTAAAACTTGCAAAAGATGATGAACTGTAATTTTTGTTTCTTTCACATGGTTTTTATTTGATACTTAAAAAGTTTTGTGTGATGAAACTGATGTAAAAAAAAATCTGATTCTATCTTTACAGTAACCGTACAGACATCAGTCGTGATCTTCTTTTCTAATTCTCACTAAAAAACAAGAAAAATATTCAGGATTTTAACTCATTTTTGACCTATCCCTTCAGATTTATCACATTTCCAGACACAAGCAGAACTATTATCAGTGCTAATAAATTAATAACTAGTAATACGAAAAAAAAAAAAAACCTCAAAACAAAATCTGACACCAGCTGAGCTCCACAGCCGACAAATGAGCAGCATAATAATAATAAAAAAATAAAAAAAAATCACATGGTCAAAATACCTCTCAAAAATATTCCGATTAGACATTTCCATTAGACTTTAAGCAGCAGGCACACACCGTCAACTATAACTTAAACACTTCTTTTTTTTTTTTTCATCTTACATGACTACAGGTATGACGTTCAGTATAACGATACAAAAACATGTTCCTGCCGTTCCCTAAATTACACTGGGATCATCCACACACTGTCCACATGCTTCATTATCATGACTAACTGTTGATCACAAAAATATACCCACATGAACCCATTAGAACCTGGGTTTTCAGTCAGGTCAACGTAACTCACACATTATTTCCACTCAGAATTAAACATGTACGCATTTACTGCTCCAACAGGCACGGAAAAGACACAACAGCAGAGGTGTAATACTGAAAAAAATAAACAAATAAATAAAAGTATAGGAAATGAGACAGCTATGTTCCCATCTAACTGTTTACAGATGAAGGCGTTTTGCTTCCTAGCGGATCAGTGAATGCAGCATTCGACTCCAAATGAAGGCAGAGTCTGTGTTCTTTCTTCTCTAAAATGTTTCCCTTCTTTGTGAGGCAGCAACATATTGTGTTTGAAGACAAATAAAGAAAAGGAATAAGAAGACAATATTTTATCGGACAAAAAAAGCTAAAGCTAACATCATCAGACGCCGTTCTTCACGTTTACTTGCACGTTTTTTGTAAAATCATTTCTGAATTTTGGTAAACTCGATCTAGATGGGAACATAGCTGATGCGACAGTTAATGAAAAAACAGATGCAGTTTTTTTTTTTTTCTTCCCAGACTTTTAGACATGAGAGCAGTGGATTATAAAGGCCGTCTAGGTTGCATAGAGATACTAAAAAGCTAAAGCTGCTATTGTGTTTGGATTCTGCATGAATAAAGCACAACAGGGAGGAGGAAAATCACAGATGACGGAAAAGAGGGGAAAGGCAACAACGAAATGACAAGTTACAGTAGATTATTGCCCCGGTTATTTTTTTTAAATTTTTTTTTACAGTTTGACTGATCTAGAGAAAAACGTGTGCTCCAAGTACCAGAGAGTCCCTTTTAAATTAAAGTCTGTTCTCATTTTACATTATTGTTTCTGGAACACTGATTAAAAAGAAACATATTTTACTCCATACCTACCTCTTTTTGGGGAAAAGGAGTATGTGATGTCATGAAAAAAAGGATGATGAAGATGAAGGGCCAACTGCTATTGAATACAACTAGTTTTAATGTTAATATTATTATTAGGTAAAAAGTGCCAATCGGTATCAAAAAGCAGCTGTTGTCATGTGGGATTCTGTCAGTAGTGATGGATTCTAACAACGACCAGAAAAAAAATTAACATTTACTCCAAAAAACTGGTGAAACAATTGGTTTTGGCTTTAAACTTTCAAACTGAAGAGAAATCTGTGTCTATTAAAACTACAAACACATAAAAGTCCTGTATTTTCCAGTAGTTTTTTTTGCTATTTTCCTCTATATGTGTATGTTATTTCAGATGTCTTTCACAAATGCTCTTAAAGTTTCAAAATGTAAAGAGAATGTATGTGAAAGTCATCCCAAAAGCTATGAATTCTGCCTCTAAATGTTGCCTTTTTTTTCAATTTTTCTGATCAGTCAGATCATTACAGACATCAATAAACAGAGATTTGTGTCAGGAACAGAGTGGGTATGAAATAAAAATATGCATACGTGCCCAAGTTTTTGACTTCAGTTACTATTTTGGTGCATTTGCCACATTCAAGTAATGAACGTTTACGGCTTATGATGGAAAACCACCATTATGTGGATGTTAAGATTAAAATATTTACCAGAGGGATACGCTGCTGTAATATTTGTTGTGTTCCACATCAGGGTCAGGCCACAATATGTACAAGTATCCATTTAAAACAGAGAAAATTAACCCATAAAGACCCAGTGATACTTTTGTGGCAGTTCTCAAATGAATTTTTTTCTATAGTCAGCCTTTCTTAAGTGATTTATCACCATTTATAATAATACTATCCTGTGCATTTTGTGTTTTTTCAGTGAAAATCAGGTCTTTTCCTATATTTAATTTACTGATCATATAGATGTTCATAAAAGCTAAGAAGGACGTTGATTGCTATAATATCAGAAACAGAGAAAATTGAAGAAAAAAGTGACTTTTTCAGCAAAATATATCATTAACTGAACATAATCTGAGTGTGTCCATCCACTGTCATTGATCCAACTCCATGGGTTTTACTGGTGAATCAATGTTGTAGAAGATGACTGTTTCCACGGTAACTTCGGAGCCTCTGAACGTGCAAATGTGCCACATCTGATGACCGTGAAAAGATGACAAATTGAATTTTACATGAATTATTTACATGTATTGATAGGATTAGTGGATCAACAGGTATTAAACAGTTTAGATCAGTAGATGGTTTTGGTCGACAGTGGCTGTTTGGGTCTTTATGGGTTAAAAAAAAAACAAAAACAAAAACAAAAAAAAATCAGTGAAATCCTACTACTACAGTTTGAAGTCCTGACATTTCCAGTTGCTCCCTGATGGGACCTTGATTTGCAAAAAAAAAAAAATTTAAAAATTGTATTGCAGTCAATGACAAGAAACAAATAATTTGCTCTGTCATGTACCCATTTGGTGTTTGTCAACGATAACTGACAAGTATAATTTAAGCCAAGAAAGCCAGTGTGAACTGTGAAAATACGTAAATACAATGAACAAAATACACAGCTCATAACATAATCTTTTAAACTGACAAATGCCATGTGTGTAAACGGTGACAACATAAACGAAATCCAAAATATATTTTCACTATGCCATTTATCGCTGCTCAAATTTTTTTTGCTGCAGAGAGTTGCCATGGAAACCCACTGAGAGGGGCAGGGCTACTGCTCTCTATTCCTTTGTTGCTAGGCAGGCTTCCTGCAAACTGGCCAATCAAATTTTTTTAACTGAGCTACTGTAACAATAAAAATACTGATCTACGCAGATAAAGTCCATTCAAATAAGAAAAGTTAAAGTACCCGTTAGGCTGCAGAATGCCTCCTGTGATCTGCCTTTCCTTTAATGAAACAATCTAAATAGAAATGTTCCTGTTATGTTTTACCTGGCTCAGATCAAACTGTATTTACCTATTTATTGGATCAATAATGTAAAGCGCTTTGGGTGCCTTGAAAAGCGCTCAAGAAATCTAATCTATTATTGTTATTATTATACCTAGTTCTAAATCATTTACCAGTGTGATGTAGGAACCTCACTATAGATTTATGTGCATTCTTGAATGAGTAAAATATGATACTTCCCTCTGAAATAACCTATACAGTGGTGGAAAAAATTATTAGACCATCAAAAATCATCAGAAACTATGGTTATGCAATCAAGTACTAACACCTGTGTGTATCATGTGACTAAAACAGACAGAAAAGAAAACATGGAATGCCTAAAAGCACTGTTTCTGTCAGTACTATGCCATAGCTATTGATGTAAGAACTGAAGTGATTTTGGTTATTATCAAGAAAACATGGAAAATGGATAAATGTCAGCTCTGAAATTAAACTCTTATGAGCTACTTTTGTTGTCATCATTATATTTGTCCAAACAAATGTACCTTTAGTTGTACCAAGCATTAAAATGAACAAGAAATTGAAGAAAACAAGGGGTGGTCTAATAATTTTTTTCTCCGACTGTAGATAGTAAGTATAAAGCAGCAAAAAAGTACTTTAAAGGTATTTAAGTACCTTAAAATGTTATTCAAGTACACTTTTCATCTCTGTCTCCAACCTTATGGTAAGAGCCAAATTAATCATCATATATTCAACAAAACTGAACATAATTTAGCCATTTAAGGACAAGTTATAGCTCATGAATTAAAGTTAGAAATAAATACAAACACAAGTGTTCAAAAACAAATTGTAAACAAAGTATGAGATCTATGCCACAATTTAGAGTCTGACCCTATACTTAAGTGATGAAACACAGTGACTTATATCTTGGGCTTCAATAGAAATGAATGGTTGACAGACTAAAGGGATTGTGCTTTTATTTTTTACTCCAGAATATGACAGGAGCTCTGATCTGACGCCTTCACCAGACTTCAATGACTGCACTTAGCCATGTGATGGTATATTTGGACCAAACCAGGTGTTAACCTGGAGAGGAGACTTAAACTAAAGGAACAGATGTTGTGATTTTGCTCTTTTCTTTCTTTAAAGGGTCAGTGTGTGATATTTAGTGACGTCAAGTCGTGAAGCTGAAAGCTGCAACCAACTAACCCCACCCATTCCCTCTGTGGACATAAACAACTCATTCTAATGCGGCTTCGTCGCTGATGGTATCAGCTCAACTCGCCTCGACTTGACTTGGCTCAGTTTTGGTTCCAGTTTGCTGTATTTCCGCTGCAGGTATAGTACTGCCTCGACTCAGCTGGTGACGCAGCATTAACTATTGTGACGTCATATCTAGTGTGGTTGAAGCTACGACTGAGGCAACTGTAACAGAGGATAAAATGTTACAACTTCTGAAACAAAACATTATAAAAAGATAAGGTTTAGACAAATCTGTGTTTTGTTTTTTTTTGTTGTTTTTTTTTTTACAACTGGTTTTGACATTTTCAGAGGTCTACCACTGACCTGGCGGCCTGCGTCATGACCCAATGACATCTGATCTGCATGATTTTACTTCACATTTAGTGTCACTTTGACTCACGTGTAGTTTCAGTGAAGGTGGTACTGGAAGAAACTGATGGTCCCTGGTCTCAGACGGTGGAATCGCCTCACTTTGGCGAGTCAATACAAGTTGAGCTGATACAATCAGTGGAAATGCAGCTACAAGTAACAACAACACAGCAATTACACTAATGAAAACACTATTAGGTCCTCCTAAATGTTACACACTAAACCTTTAACGGAGGTCAACATTAGATTCCACTGTAACTGACATGAGACCAGGACTGCAGCTGCTCATAGAGGATGGAGCAAAATACTTTCCTGTAGGACGGTGCAAATAAAAAAGGATTTTTAATGATCACTGTGAGATGTTTGGCCACTTTGATGAAGAAAGAAAACAGTGAATGGGCTATCAGAACTGTATTACTTTAAGAACAGATGGAATACAATGGTTGCACTAA